>NW_022195866.1:630000-757500 GCF_008641045.1 Pistacia vera | reverse complement strand
GCTTTTGGCGTGCAGCGGCAGCCTTGCTTTCGCGCACGGCAGGGGGGTTCGGGACGAGGTACGAACTTTTCGGAGAAGAGCGGTTTGGTCTGATTTTTGGCATGGTGGTGGAGAAAAATGGTAGGAACGAAACGCAATGAGAACGGGGCGATTCGGAGGAGCGGACTATTTTTAATGATTTTTCGAAGATGAAAACTTTGGAAAATCGTAAAAAATAAAATACCAGGCATTTTGGGTCGGGGTCGGTTGCGTTGTGCTCCTAAAATCCCCATTTGAATTGTGGTGTGCAGAGTTGGGGTGCACGCTTTTGGCGTGCAGCGGCAGCCTTGCTTTCGCGCACGGCAGGGGGGTTCGGGACGAGGTACGAACTTTTCGGAGAAGAGCGGTTTGGTCTGATTTTTGGCATGGTGGTGGAGAAAAATGGTAGGAACGAAACGCAACGAGAACGGGGCGATTCGGAGGAGCGGATTATTTTTAATGATTTTTCGAAGATGAAAACTTTGGAAAATCGTAAAAAATAAAATACCAGGCATTTTGGGTCGGGGTCGGTTGCGTTGTGCTCCTAAAATCCCCATTTGAATTGTGGTGTGCAGAGTTGGGGTGCACGCTTTTGGCGTGCGGCAGCAACCTTACTTTCGCGCACGGTAGGGGGGTTCGGGACGAGGTACGAACTTTTCGGAGAAGAGTGGTTTGTTCTGATTTTTGGCATGGTGGTGGAGAAAAATGCAAGGAACTAAACGCACAAGAACGGGGTGATTCGGAGGAGCGGATTATTTTTCATGATTTTTCAAAAATTAAAACTTTGGAAAATCGTAAAAAATAAAATACCAGGCATTTTGGGTCTGGGTCGGTTACGTTGTGCTCCTAAAATCCCCATTTGAATTGTGGTGTGCAGAGTTGGGGTGCACGCTTTTGGCGTGCGGCGGCAACCTTACTTTCGCGCACGGTAGGGGGGTTCGGGACGAGGTACGAACTTTTCGGAGAAGAGCGGTTTGGTCCCATTTTTGGCATGGTGGTGGAGAAAAATGCAAGGAACGAAACGCAATGAGAACGGGGCGATTCGGAGGAGCGCATTATTTTTAATGATTTTTCGAAAATTAAAATTTTGGAAAATCGTAAAAAATAAAGTACTACGTATTTTGGGTTGGGGTCGGTTGCGTTGTGCTCCTTAAATCCCCATTTGAATTGTGGTGTTTTAGAGTTGGGGTGCTCGCTTTTGGCGTGCTGCGGCAACCTTACTTTCGTGCATGGCGGGGGGGTTCGGGACTGAGGTACGAACTTTTCGGGGGAAAACGATTTGGTATATTTTTGGCATGGTGGTGGAGAAAAATGCAAGGAACGAAACGCAATGAGAACGGGGCGATTCGGAGGAGCGGATTATTTTTAATGATTTTTCAAACATTAAAATTTTGGAAAATCGTAAAAAATAAAATACTACGCATTTTGGGTCGAGGTCAGTTGCGTTGTGCTCCTAAAATCCCCATTTGAATTGTGGTGTGCAGAGTTGGGGTGCGCACTTCTGGCGTGTAGCGGCAACCCTACTTTCGCGCACGACAGGGGGGTTCGGGATCGAGGTACGAACTTTTCGGGGGGAATCGATTTGATCTGATTTTTGGCATGGTGGTGGAGAATAATGCAAGGAACGAAACGCAATGAGAACGGGGCAATTCGGAGGAGCGGATTATTTTTAATTATTTTTCGAAAACTAAAACTTTGGAAAATCGTAAAAAATAAAATACTATGTATTTTGGGTCGGGGTCTGTTGCGTTGTGCACCTGAAATCCCCATTTGAATTGTGGTATGCAGAGTTGGGGTACACGCTTTCGGCGTGCAGCAACAACCTTACTTTCATGCACGGCAGGGGGGTTCGGGACCGAGGTACGAACTTTTCGGAGAAAAATGATTTGGTCTGATTTTTGGAATGGTGGTGGAGAAGGAACGAAACGCAATGAGAACGGGGCGATTCGGAGGAGCGGATTGCGTTTAATGATTTTTCGAGGATTAAAATTTTGGAAAATCGTAAAAAATAAAATACTACGCATTTTGGGTTGGGATCGGTTGCGTTGTGCTCCTAAAATCCCCATTTGAATTGTGGTGTGCAGAGTTGGGGTGCACACTTTTGGCATGTTGCAGCAACCTTACTTTCGCACGCTGCAGGGGGGTTCGGGACCGAGGTACTAACTTTTCGGAGAAAAATGATTTGGTCTGATTTTTGGCATGGTGGTGGAGAAAAATGCAAGGAACGAAACGCAATGAGAACGGGGCGATTCGGAGGAGCGGATTATTTTCAATGATTTCTCGAAGATTAAAACTTTTGAAAATCGTAAAAATAAAATACTATGCATTTTGGGTCGGGGTTGGTTGCGTTGTGCTCCTAAAATTCCCATTTGAATTGTGGTGTGCAGAGTTAGGGTTTAGGGTTTAGGGTTCAGGGTTCAAGGTTCAGGGTTCAGGGTTTAGGGTTTCGGGTTTCGGGTTTCGGGTTTAGGGTTTTGGATTTTTTGTTTATAGTTTAGGGTTTTTTGTTTTGGGTTTCGGGTTTAGGGTTTTTGGTTTGGGGTTTGGGGTTTAGGATTTGGGGTTCAGGGTTTAGGGTTTTCGTGTTTGGGTTTAGGGTTTAGGTTTTAGGGTTGAGGGTTTTAGGGTTTAGGGTTTCAGGTTTAGGGTTTTGGGTTAGAGTTTTAGGGTTTTGGGTTTAGGGTTTTAGGGGTTTAGGGTTTAGGGTTTGGGGAGTGTTTAGGGTTTTTGGAAAACAAGAATTTTTTTCAGGTGTTTTTGCTCTCAACTCGTGGTCGCTGTCTGTACTTTGCCGGCTTATTCCTGGTGCGTCCGGCATCGGAATCCGGCAGTCCAACCGTCTTTGGAAAGCTTGTTCAACCCTCTTTCTAGTTGTTCTATCACTGCATCACTTAGGGGTTCTGGTCGACGGGATTTTTCTGTCGAATTTAATGAAAACCATGCATCTGGATTTTCTTTGCAGTGGGTTTTTTCAATCGGGAATTGCAATGGATTGCCAATACTGACTCATCCGAGCAAGATCAACAATCCCCACATGTCTTTGCACCTTGTTGACTTTTGGTTCCCAGAAAAACCCACAGTTTTTTCATGGGAATGTGCGGTTTAGGTTGGGTTTTTATGCCATTTTGTGGACCTGTTTTGGTGTGATTTTCTGCAGTTTTTTCTTCTTGGTTTCTTGCTCGGTTTTGATTTTGGGGATTCGTGGAAAAGTTGGTTGCATTCTGGTCGAGTTTTGATCGTGCATGCAAGGTGTTCGACAATAGTCCGTAGGCCTTGCGTGCAGCCTTGCATGCCCGCACATGCCTGGCCAGCTCCCCAGCGCGCCCAGCGCCCAGCCTTCCCCCTTTAGCCCTCCCGACCACATTCCACTTTCCAACACCAAAACCTCTTCACCCCAACCACTGTTTCACAAATCCTCGCTCTTACAAACTCTGAAACTCACCAAAATCACACCCATTTTTCCTGCCACCAAGTGTTTGACAAAATGTCCGAACCAAACCCCTCACTCCCAAATAACACCGTGCCGCCCCCAACCCAAGCCAATACATTAAACACTGCCTCAACTAGCTCCCAGCAGCCACAAACTTCCGGGAATTCGGGGAAATCTTTATGGATTAGGGATTTGGAGCCATGGATGGATGACAAGTATTTGTTATCCGTTTTCTCAAATGTGGCGATTCAAGGAGCCAAGGTTTTTCATCACAAAAACTCTTCCTTTGGTTTTCTTGAGTTTGAATCAAATGATATTGCAGGTTTGTCTTTGCAATCGTTTAATGGCTTAAAAATGCCGAAGTCTAAGAAGCTTTTCAAGTTCAATTGGGCGTCTTCTGAGCCCCGTGAAAAAAAGCCAGTCCCTAAGCTAAAAGAGCAGAAAAGTATGGGAAAGAGCACATCAAAAGTGTCCTCCTCTTGGGCGGACAAGGTTAGAGTGACAGAGGTCGGGTCCCATTTCACCCTTGAAGCTGTGGACCTTGATATTAAGAATGACATCTTACATATACCAGATGATGTTATTGATGACAATGATGTTGAATGGCTTCGTTGTATTGTGGGTTATTTCCCGGGGTATTCTATGCCATTTCATGCTGTCCGCTCAATTGCTTTCCGTGCATGGGAAGCTGCAGGGTTGGAAGATGTTATGTCCACAGGTATTGGTTTCTACATTTTCAGATTTAGGGATGAGGATGCGGTGCATTCAATCCTTGAGAGAGGGCCGTGGATGTTTGGGGGTAAGTGTATTATTCTGCAACAATGGCATGCTCAGTTTACTTTTGATAAAAGCCGCATCTCTAAAGTTCCGGTATGGGCTCGTTTGCATGGTTTGTGTTATCCTTTGTGGTCCCACAAAGGACTCTGCATGGTTTCCTCTATGTTAGGTGGACCATTGTCTAGTGATAAGACAACATCAGAGCGGACCCGTTTAGATTATGCTCGGGTATGTGTTGAGCTAGATGCAGCAAAGCCTCTGAGACGTCATATTGAATTTCAGTGCTGGTTATCTGCAGAGCCTACTCAAATTACAGTGGAATATGAGTGGACCCCCAAGAGGTGCCTTAAATGCTGTGTTTTTGGTCATGTTTGTCACCAGCCAGAGGTACCTACTGCAGTTATAGCTCAGGGTAAGAATAAGATAGTTACTAGTTTCCAAAAGGCACCAGGGAAAGCAGTGCAATCTGACAACTGCGAGCCTTTGAGGCAGCCAGCCACTATTGATGCTATTAGAGAGAGAGACCAGGGGATGGAGAGGGATGTTTTAGTGCCATCTACAATTTCAGTTTCGAGTACAGTTAGAGTTGGGGATGGTTCTTTGGCTTTGGTCCCACATCAGCAAACTGTTCATGTAGCAGAGGTGAATTTTTTCGCTCTAAATCGGGGTCGGAACCTAATTCCCCTTTTCCTATTGAGGATGAGCAAGGCTGTATTATGGGATTTACAAATTGCACAGAAAACACTCAGTCCTTTATGAGTTATAGGAGAAGGTAATCTACCTCTTCCAACAGGTTTGCCTCGCTTGTTTTGAATAGTGACGATCTCAAGACACCAGATGCCACCTTATCTGGATAAGTTTCCTTGCCACCCCTGGCAAAGGGGATAGGTCGGGGAAAGCGGGGGCTTCGGCTCAAGTGATTTCTTAGCTTGTTTCTATCCCAATTCCAACGATAAGGAGTTGGAATATTGGAGGCCTTAGCGGCTTCTCAAAACAACGCGCTGTGCAGAATTGGATTTTTGACTCTTCTTTGGGTTTGATTGGTTTGTTGGAGACTAAGGTTGAACACTCACATTTACAATCAGTGGTCTCGTCTGTTTGCCCTTCGTGGCAGTTTTTATCGAATGCGACAGATTCTATTGCTTGCCGTGTTCTGGTATGTTGGGACTCTTCTTTTTACGCTGCGTATATTCTTCATTGCTCTCTTCAGGAGATTACTTGCAGGGTTACTCATGTTTCTGAGGGGTTCTCATTTGGGATTACTTTTGTGTATGGTTCTAATGACCCTGGGAATCGTCGCAATCTGTGGGATTTCCTTAGGGATCAGTTGGCAGTGTTTGATTCAGAGGGGCTCCCGTGGCTTGTGTTGGGTGATTTTAATGCCATCTTAGGAGCCTCTGATAGAGTGGGTGGTGATCCTGTGTGGTATGGTTATATGGATGATTTTGGCCAATGTATCCATGATGCTGAGTTGATTGGGGTTCCTTTTACTGGGCTTTGGTATACTTGGCATAACGGTCAACAGGGTGATGGGATTATTTTACGGAAGCTCGATTGGGTCTTTGCATCACTTTCTTGGTTCCTTGATCGACCAAGCACAGTTTCAGAGTTTCGACCTCGAGATGTTTCAGATCATAGCTCTATTGTCGTCCGGTTTGGCCCCCGCCGTGGCAAGGTACCATCCCCTTTTAAATTTCTAAATTTTTGGGCTGATCATGCAAATTTTAGGGATATTGTTCAGGCAGTTTGGGAGGAGCCTATTGTAGGCAATCCTATGTTCCGTCTTACGCAGAAATTGGGGTTAGTGAAACGGAAGCTAAAAGCTTTACATATTAGGGTTTCCAGTCATATCTCCAATAGCGTAATTAAGGCTCGGGCTCGGTGGGTAACAACCTAGGGAAATTTGGATCGGGACCCCTTTTCTATTGAGTGTATCTCTGAGGAGAGGAACCTTGCCAACCAGTATTTCAGTCTTTGTCAAGATGAGGAGGCTTTCTTTAAGCAGCGGTCCCGTGTTCAGTGATTGCACCTAGGGGATCAGAATACTAAGTTCTTTCATAAGTCGTTGATCCATAGGCAGGTTCGGTACTGCATCCACGGTTTGACTGATGGGAATGGTACTCATATTACTGACAGTCAGGGTTTAGGGCGTTTGACGGTGGGTTTTTTTCAGGATCTTCTTACTGCCCCTAGTTAACCTCAGATTGCAGAGGCTTCCAGGTATTTTTCTAGCCGCATTTCTCCTGATATGTTTTCTCCATTGACTGCTCCTATCACTGATGATGAGATTAGGATTGCATTATTCTCTATCCCGGATGATAAAGCCCCGGGCCCGGATGGATTCACATCTTTGTTTTTTAAGCGGGCATTGGATATTATTGGTACAGATTTCAGAGATGCAGTGAGACATTTTTTTGCTACTAATGAAATGCCAAGATGTGTTAATGCCACTAGGATTGCTTTGGTTCCTAAGGTGGAGAGCCCGAGTCGTATGACAGACTTTAGGCCGATATCTTGTTGTAATGTACTTTACAAGTGCATTTCTAAGGTGATTGTGAATCGGTTTAAAGTAGTGCTTCCAGATATTATTGGGGTTTCCCAGTCAGCTTTTGTCTCGGGTCAAAGGATTTCTGATAATATTCTGTTGACTCAGGAGCTTTTGCAGAATTATCATCTTGGGGGTACTTCACCTCGATGTGCCTTTAAAGTTGATATTCGGAAAGCTTTTGATACTGTGAGTTGGGATTTCATCCTTTTGGGATTGCGTATTGTGGGTTTTCCTGAGCGTATGGTGAGGTGGATCATGACATGTATCTCTACACCGTATTTCTCTGTTGCCCCGAACGGAGAGCTTCATGATTTTTTTAGGTCCTCCCGAGGTGTGCGGCAGGGGGACCCTCTTTCTCCTTACCTTTTTGTGTTGGCTATGGAGGGGTTAGCTGGTATTTTTCGAGAAAGCTCTCACAGCCCTGGTTTTCATTATCATTGGAGATGTAGGCGGTCACTATTACTCATTTGTGTTTTGCAGATGATTTGATGGTGTTTTGTAGAGTAGATGCTTCCTCTATTAGCTTGATCAAATCGGTCTTGGATTATTTTGCTAAGGTTTCTGGATTAGTGACTAATGCAGAGAAGAGCTAGTTGTTTCTTTCTAGAGTTACAGATAAGGAGCAGATTGGGTTGCAGTCTATCATGGGTTTCCAGTTGGGCTAGTTACCGGTAAGATGTCTAGGGGTTCCTCTAATCTCTTCCCGCCTTCGACATTCTGATTGTATGCCTCTGTTGGAGCGAATTCTTTCTCGAATTAGGCTATAGACGTCGACATCTTTGACCTATGTCGGCCGACTACAATTGATAAAGTCGATACTTTTCTCCATACAAGTTTATTGGTCCTCCATGTTTCTTTTGCCAGCAGCTACAATTAGACGGATTGATAGCATTTTGGCCTTGTTTCTTTGGAAGGGTATTTCTTTGTCCCCTTCTGGTGCTAAGGTTGCGTGGTCTTCTATTTGCTATCCATTGACGGAGGGTGGCCTGGGGATTAAGAGGATCCAAGATTGGAATAGGGTGGCTATTCTTAAACACGTTTGGAGGCTACTTACTGATAGATCTTCTATATGGTCTTCTTGGGCCCGTTTGGTTCTCCTCCGTGGTCGGTCCTTTTGGCATATCCGAGTTACTTCTGGGGCTTCATGGGCTTGGAAGAAGATTTTACTTAGAAAGGTTTGGTGACGAGGTCTTATTGTGACTTGTATTGGAGATGGTAGGGACACCATGTTATGGCGAGATCACTGGCTTTCGCATGGTCCTCTGTGTGACTTGCTCCCTTTTAGAACATTGACTTCCTCTGGTTTGCCATGGGATGCTCGGGTTTCAGACATTATTCGGGATGGTTTATGGGACTTTACCTCAGGCAGTGCAGACCTTCAGCATATCTGGGACTCTATTACAGTGCAGCCTTCAGCGAGTCATCTTGACCATCTTGTGTGGAAGGGCCATCCATCTGGACGTTTCTCTATTGATTCAGCCTGGAATGTGTTGCGAGACAAACGGGATGTGAACTCGATTCATCATCTCTTGTGGTTTCTGATAATCCGTGGATTATACAGTTTTCATTAGACCTTTTTGTCGGATTTCAGGTACTTTCTAGTGCATTTTAACCTGAATTGTTACTTAATTCTCTACTTTTCGTGTTTCAGGTTAAAATGGACATTTTTAGCAAATAAGGGCAAAATTGGATATTTTTGACTCAGAAATGAGCGGATCTCAGAAGATAGGAGAGTTCCGGAGCAGGATAAAGCACGATGAAGCTTGTTCCCAAGGGAGAGCACCGAGAATCGAAGAATCAAACGAAGAAGCAAGTAGAGTGGTAGTTCTGTAATTTCAGAACTTTTCAAGAAGCGTCGCCCCGGTGAAGGAATTGTCTTCGCCGCGGCGAAGTAAGCCAGGGACGAGTTGGTCTGTTTCATTCTTCGCCGCGGCGATGGTCAATTTTTCCAGTTTTGTTAAACGCACAGTTTCGTTTTGTGCGTGTTTTGGCTGGGTTATTTGGACTAAATATAAAAGAAAAACTTAACCTTTTGCCAAAGGGCCTTCAGCTTTTTAGGGTTAGCCACTTTTACAATTTTCTTAGTAAAACTTTGAGCATTTTGGGTTGTAAAAGAGAGAAGATTCGATTCTACTTAAAAGATTCATCTTTTGGGGAGATTTCTTATCCTTTTTCTCATTTTCATTATGTTGAACTTGATTTTTTCCATTTTTCGTTTTTGTATTATTGATTTAGCTATGAACTAATCTTTTATGGGTTAGGGTTTTGATTGTAGTTTGGATTTTAATGGGTTAAGTGTTTGATTGTTTTATTTTCATATGAATCTGCTTGGGTTGTGTGTTTACTCTGAATTATTAATGCTTTATATGATGAACATGATGAGATTGAGAAATAATTCATGTTAGGCTTCTTGGGTAAACACCATTATAGTATTGGATGCTAGAGATAGATTCAAGAATTAATGAAATCATTTTAGGATTCTTTTACTTAATGAGTTTGGAATTATTAATCTTCAAATTGTTGGGCGCGGAAGGTTAATAAGGATGAATAGGAAAACATAGCCCGAGAGGGTATGTTTAACACATTAGTGAGTTCGATTTACAACCAGTGCGCATGAATGTGAATGTAGTGTAATTTTTAAGTTTAACCCATAAAATCCAAATGAAGTCAAAACCCTACCCGCTTTTCTTGAATTGATATTCTGCGTTTCCATATTGCTTTCTTAACTAGAAATTTAGTTTATTCCCGGGCATATTCCATGTCATTCTTTCATTCTCTGGCTCGCTTCTCTTGGTCGGCTTCACACCATGGACTGGCTCAGCTCTCATGGTGTCATTACGTCTTTCCGGTGTGTTTTGTGCAGATCAGCTACAGAGACGCATGATCATTTGCTTTTCAGCTGTGACTTTTCTAGTGATGTTTGGCGGGAGGTCACTACCAGGACGCTTTCTACATGTCCTACTCTCTCCTGGCTCCCTCTGCTCTAGTGGGCCAGCTTGCATCTTCAACGAAAAGGTGACTTCAGCCACCTTCTTTGTCGGTAGGTCCTTTCAGCCATAGTTTATTTCCTATGGTTTGAACGAAATAATCGCGTGTTCCGTCAGCATTGTAGCTCTCGCAGAGATATTGTCTTAGCTATTTGTGATCTAGTTCGGGCCAGGATTTTGGGTCTAGCACCTAACTACGAGGTCTCGACTCAGCTCCGTGTGATATGGCATCTTCCGGATTAGCTTTGTAAGGAACCTGCGTTCTTTTTTGTGCCGATTTGTGGCTTTGTGTTTGTGGTGAGCCTGCGCGCTCTTTTGTGCCGGCTTGTGGCTTTGTGTTTGTGGTGAGCCTGTGCGCTCTTTTATGCCGGTTTGTGGCTTTTTTATTTATGGATTCTTATTGCTTTGTGGGGAGCTTGCGTGCTCTCTTTATGCTATTCGCGACTTTGTGGGTTTTCCCACGGGTTCTTGACTGAGAGTTATCAATCATCCTCTTGGGGTATGCCCCTCGTATTTGTACATTTTTGGTCTTTTATTCATACTTACCTTATCCAAAAAAAATTTTAGGGTTTAGGGTTTTGGATGTTAGGGGTTAGGGTTTAGGGTTTATGGTTTTAGGCTTTAGGGTTTTAGGGGTTTAGCGTTTTAGGGTTTAGGGTTTAGGGTTTTAGGGTTTTTGGGTTTCGGGTTTAGGGTTTTAGGTTTCGAGTTTAGGGATTAACGGTTTAGGGTTTACGGTTTAGGGAGGGAAAAGATAGGAATTTTTTTCAAGTGTTTTTCTCTCAACTCATGGTCACTGCCGGTACTTTGCCAGCCTATTCCCAGTGAGTTTGGCATCGGAATCTGGCAATCCAACCGTCTTTGGAAAGCTTGTTCAACCCTCTTTCTAGTCCTTCCATCACTGTCAGGTTTAGAGTTCCTAGTCGTCGGGATTCGTCTGTCAAATTTGACGAAAACTGCACATCCGGATTTTCTGCGCAGTGGGTATTTTCAATCGGGAATTGCAATGGAGTCCCAATACTGACTCATCCAGGCAAGATCGACAATCCCCACATCTTTTTGCACCTTGTTGACTTCTGGTTGCCGGAAAAACCCACTGTTTTTTCGCGGGAATGTGCTGTTTGGGTTGGGTTTTTATGCCATTTTGTGGACCTGTTTTGGTGTGATTTTATGCAGTTTTTTCTTCTTGGTTTCTTGTTGGGTTTTGATTTTGCAGATTCGTGGAAAATTTGGTTGCATTCTGGTCGAGTTTTGATCATGCACGCAAGGTGTTTGACAAAAGTCTGTAGGCAAGCCTTGCGCACCCGTGCACATGGCCAGCGCGTAGCGCCCAACGCCGAGCTTTCCCCTTTAGCCCTCCCGACCACATTCCACTTTCCAACACCAAAACCTCTTCACCCTAACCACTGATTCACAAATCCCCGCTCTTACAAACTTTGGAACTGCCCAAAATCACACCTTTTTTTTCCCTGCCACCAAGTGTTCGAAAAAATGTCCGAACCAAATGCCTCACACCCAAATAACACCGTGCCACCCCCAACCCAAGCCAAAACATTAAATACTGTCTCAACCAGCTCCCAGCAACCACAAACTTCCGGGAATTTGAGGAAATCTTTATGGATTGGGGATTTGGAGCCATGGATGGATGACAAGTATTTGTTATCCGTTTTCTCAAATGTGGCGATTCAAGGAGCCAAGGTTTTTCATCACAAAAACTCTTCCTTTGGTTTTCTTGAGTTTGAATCTAATGATATTGCAGGTTTGTCTTTGCAATCGTTTAATGGCTTAAAAACGCCGAAGTCTAAGAAGGTTTTCAAGCTCAATTGGGCGTCTTCTGAGCCTCGTGAAAAAAAGCCAGTCCCTAAGCCAAAAGAGCAGGAAAGTATGGGAAACAGCACATCAAAAGTGTCCTTCTCTTGGGTGAACAAGGTTAGAGTGACAGAGGTCGAGTCCCATTTCACCCTTGAAGCTGTGGACCTTGATATTAAGGATGACATCTTACATATACCGGATGATGTTATTGATGACAATGATGTTGAATGGCTTCGCTGTATTGTGGGTTATTTCCCGGGGTATTCTATGCCATTTCATGTTGTCCGCTCAATTACTATCTGTGCATGGGAAGCTACGAGGTTGGAAGATGTTATGTCCATAGGTACTGGTTTCTGCATTTTCAGATTTAGGGATGAGGATGCGGTGCATTCAATCCTTGAGAGAGGGCCGTGGATGTTTGGGGGTAAGTGTATTATTCTGCAACAATGGCATGCTTAGTTTACTTTTGATAAAAGCCGTATCTCTAAAGTTCCGGTATGGGCTCGTTTGCATAGTTTGCGTTATCCTTTGTCGTACCAGAAAGGACTCTGCATGGTTTCCTCTATGTTAGGTCGACCGTTGTCTAGTGATAAGACAACATCAGAGTGGACCCGTTCAGATTATGCTCGGGTATGTGTTGAGCTAGATGCAGCAAAGCCTCTGAGACGTCATATTGAATTTTAGTGCCGGTTATCTATAGAGCCTATTCAGATTATAGTGGAATATGAGTGGACCCCCAAGAGGTGCTCTAAATGCTGTGTTTTTGGTCATGTTTGTCACCAGCCAGAGGTACCTACTGCAGCTATAGCTCAGGGTAAGAATAAGATAGTTACTAGTTTCCAGAAGGCACCAGGGAAAGCAGTGCAATATGAGAACCGCGAGCCTTTGAAGCAGCCAGCCACTATTGATCCCATTAGGGAGAGAGACCGGGGGATGGAGAGGGATGTTTTAGTGCCATCTACAGTTTCAGTTCCGAGTACAGTTAGAGTTAGGGATGGTTCTTTGGCTTTGGTCCCATATTAGCAGACTGTTCGTGCTAGCAGAGGTGAATTTTCTGGCTCTAAATTGGGGTCGGAACCTGATTCCCCTTTTCCTATTGAGGATGAGCAAGATCGTATTATGGGATTTACAAATTGCACAAAAAACACTCAGTCCTTTATGAGTTCTGGGAGCAGGCAATCTACCTCTTCCAACAGGTTTGCCTCGCTTGTTTTGCATAGTGACGATCTCCAGACACCAGATGCCACCTTATCTGGATCAGTTTCCTTGCCGCCCCTGGCAAAGGGGATAGGTCGGGGAAAGCGGGGGCTTCGGCTCAAGTGATTTGTTAGCTTGTTTCTATCCCAATTCCAATGATAGGGAGTTGGAATATTAGAGGCCTTAACGGCTTCTTGAAACAACGCGCTGTGCGGAATTGGGTTTTTGACTCTTCTTTGGGTTTGATTGGTTTGTTGGAGACAAAGGTTGAGCAGTCTCATTTACAGTTAGTGGTCTCGTCTGTTTGCCCTTTGTGGCAGTTTTTATCGAATACGACCGATTCTATTGCTTGTCGTGTTCTGGTATGTTAGGACTCTTCTCTTTACTCTATGCATAGTCTTCATTGCTCTCTTCAGGAGATTACTTGCAGGATTACTCATGTTTCTGAGGGGTTCTCATTTGGGATTACTTTTGTGTATGGTTCTAATGACCCTGGGAATCGTCACAATCTGTGGGATTTCCTTACAGATCAGTCGGTAGTATTTGATTCAGAGCGGCTCCCGTGGCTTGTGTTGGGTGATTTTAATGCCATCTTAGGAGCCTCTGACAGAGTGGGTGGTGATCTTGCGCGGTATGGTTATATGGATTTTTTTGGCCAATGTATCCATGATGCTGAGTTGATTGGGGTTCCTTTTGCTGGGCCTCGGTATACTAGGCATAACGGTCACCAGGGCGATGGGATTATTTTACGGAAGCTCGATTGAGACTTTACATCACTTTCTTGGTTCCTTGATCAACCAAGCATAGTTTCAGAGTTCCGACCTCGAGATGTTTCAGATCATAGCTCTATTGTCGTCCGGTTTGGTCCCCGCCATGGCAAGGTACCGTCCCCTTTTAAATTTCTAAATTTTTGGGCTGATCATGCAAATTTTAGGGATATTGTTCAGGCAGTTTGGGAGGAGCCTATTGTAGGCAATCCTATGTTCCGTCTTACGCAGAAATTGGGGTTAGTGAAACGGAAGCGAAAAGCTTTACATATTAGGGTTTCTAGTCATATCTCCAGTAGGGTAATTGAGGCTCGGGCTCGGTGGGCAACAACCCAGGGAAATTTGGATCGGGACCCCTTTTCTACTGAGTGTATCTCTGAGGAGAGGAACCTTGTCAACCAGTATTTCAGTCTTTGTCGAGATGAGGAGGCTTTCTTTAAGCAGCGGTCTCGTGCTCAGTGGTTGCACTTAGGGGATCAGAATACTAAGTTCTTTCATAAGTTGTTGATCTACAGGCAGGTTCGGAACCACATCCATGGTTTGACTGATGGGAATGGTACTCATATTACTGACAGTCAGGGTTTAGGGCGTTTGGCGGTGGGTTTTTTTCAAGATCTTCTTACTGCCCCTAGTTAACCTCAGATTGCAGAGGCTTCCAGGTATTTTTCTGACCGCATTTCTCCTAATATGATTTCTCCATTGACTACTCCTATCATTGATGATGAGATTAGGATTGCTTTATTCTCTATCCCGGATGATAAATCCCACGGCCCGGATAGATTCACATCTTTGTTTTTTCAGCGGGCATGGGATATTATTGGTACAGATTTCAGAGAGGCAGTGTGAAATTTTTTTGCTACTAATGAAATGCCAAGATGTGTTAATGCCACCAGGATTGCTTTGGTTCCTAAGGTGGAGAGCTCGAGTTGTATGATAAATTTTAGGCCGATATCTTGTTGTAATGTACTTTACAAGTGCATTTCTAAGGTGATTGTGAATCGGTTTAAAGTAGTGCTTCCGGATATTATTGGGGTTTCCCAGTCAGCTTTTGTCCTGGGTCAAAGGATTTCTGATAATATTCTGCTGACTCAGGAGCTTTTGTGGAATTATCTTCTTGGGGGTACTTAACCTTGATGTGCCCTTAAAGTTGATATTCGGAAAGCTTTTGATACTGTGAGTTGGGATTTCATCCTTTTGGGATTGCGTACTGTGGGTTTTCTTGAGCGTATGGTGAGGTGGATCATGACATATATCTCTACACCGTATTTCTTTGTTGCCCTAAACAGAGAGCTTCACGATTTTTTTAGGTCCTCCCGGGGTGTGCGGCAGGGGGACCCTCTTTCTCCTTACCTTTTTGTGTTGGCTATGGAGGGGTTAGCTGGTATTTTTCGGGAAACCTCTCACAGCCCTGGTTTTCAGTATCATTGGAGATGTAGGCAGGCAGCTATTACTCATTTGTGTTTTGCAGATGATTTGATGGTGTTTTGTAGAGCAGATGCTTCCTCTGTTAGCTTGATCAAATCGGCCTTGGATTATTTTGCTAAAGTTTCTGGATTAGTGACTAATGCAGAGAAGAGCCAGTTGTTTCTTTCTGGAGTTACAGATGAGGAGCATATTCGGTTACAGTCTATCATGGGCTTCCAGTTGAGCCAGTTACCGGTAAGATATCTAGGGGTTCCTCTAATCTCTACCCGCCTTCGACATTCTGATTGTAGGCCTCTGTTGGAGCAAATTCTTTCTCGGATTAGGCTATGGACTTCGGCATCTTTGACCTATGCTGGCCGACTACAGTTGATAAAGTCGGTACTTTTCTCCATACAGGTTTATTGGTCCTCCATGTTTCTTTTGCCGGCAGTGTCAATTAGACAGATTGAGAGTATTTTGGCCTCGTTTCTTTGGAAGGGTACTTCCTTGTCCCCTTCTGGTCTAAGGTTGCATGGTCTTCTGTTTGCTATCCATTGATGGAAGGTGGCCTGGGGATTAAGAGGATCCAAGATTCGAATAGGGCGGCTATTCTTAAACACGTTTGGAGGCTACTTACTGATAGATCTTCTATATGGTCTTCTTGGGCCCGTTTGGTTCTCCTTTGTGGTCGATCTTTTTGGCATATCCGAGTTACTTCTGGGGCTTCATGGGCTTGGAGGAAGATTTTATTTAGCAGGGTGTGGTGTCGGGGTCTTATAGTGACTTGTATTGGAGATGGTAGGGACACCATGTAATGGCGAGATCACTGGCTTCCGCATGGTCCTCTGTGTGACTTGCTCCCTTTTAGAACATTGACTTCCACTGGTTTGCCGTGGGATGCTCGGGTTTCAGACATTATTTGGGATGGTTTGTGGGACTTTCCCTCGGGGAGTGCAGACCTCTAGCATATCTGGGACTCTATTACAGTGTAGCCTTCAGCGAGTCATCCTGACCATCTTGTGTGGAAAGGCAATCCGTCTGGACGTTTCTCTATTGATTCAGCCTGGAATGTGTTGCGAGACAAACGGGATGTGAACTCGATTCATCATCTCTTGTGGTTTCCCGGGCATATTCCACATCACTCTTTCATTCTCTGGCTCGCTTCTCTTGGTCGGCTTCACACCATGGACCGGCTCAGCTCTCATGGTGTCATTATATCCTCCCGGTGTGTTTTATGCAGATCAGCTACAGAGACCCATGACCATTTGTTTTTCAGCTGTGACTTTTCCAGTTATGTTTGGCGGGAGGTCACTACCAGGACGCTCTCTACATGGCCAACTCTCTCTTGGCTCCCCCTGCTTCAGTGGGCTAGCTTGCATCTTCGACGAAAAGGTGACTTCAGCCACCTTCTTTCCCGGTTGGTCCTTCAGCCACAGTTTATTTCCTATGGTTTGAACGGAATAATTGCGTGTTTCGTCAGCATTGTAGCTCTCGCAGAGATATTGTCTTAGCTATTTGTGATCTAGTTCGGGCCAAGATTTTGGGTCTAGCACCTAAGTACGAGATCTCGACTCAACTCCGTGTGATATGACATCTTCCTGATTAGCTTTGTATGGAACCTGCGTGCTCTTTTGTGCCGATTAAAGGTGGAAAAGCAACCCGCCCGGCCCGACCCAACCCGACCCAGCCCGCGACGGGTTGCTGCAAATGGCGGGTCGGTCTTCACCCGCCCGATGACATTGGCAGGCCGGGTTAGGCCCGCCAACATTAGAGAATTAGCTAGCCTAACCCGAACCGCGAACCCTAACCCGCCGGGTTAGGCGCGGGTTGGGCCGGGTTAACCTGCTTTTTGCCTTTTTTTTTTTAAATTTTGTTTTGTTTTATTTTATTTAAGTTTAAATGTTTAATTAACTTTTCAAATGAATAATTAACAATTTATAAATGTAATTGTTTTTAGTTAATTGTTAATTTCTTTTCAAATATCAATAATTAAATTAAATTAAATTTTTTTTGTTAACATTCCAAATATTAATTCAATTTTAATATATTAAAATTGTAATATAAGAATAATTAAATTTATTCATTTATTAAAAAATAAAATAAGAAATTACAATAATTATTGTCTCGTCATCATTGTAATTGATGGGAGAGAAATATCTATCCATTTTAGATGAAAAAAAAATTGATGTAGAAGAAATAAAAATTAAAGAAAGAGAATTGGAGTATGGAAATTGGAATTTGGAAAATTGGAATTTGGAAAATTGGAAATATGAATTAAAAATTGCAAAAACTAATAAAAATTAAAATATGAGACAAATAAATTGTAAAAACTAATAAATGAATAATTGAGACTTGAGAGATTAGAGATTAGAGAATATGAGAGAATGAGAGAATTTGAGTTGTGAGAAAAATGTGAGAGTTTAGGGCCAATTTATAGGAAAAAATGGGAAAGAAAAATGACGAAAAAGACCCCTCCAATGGCTAGAAAACGACTATATTTCTAGGGTAAAGGGGTAATTTGAAAAATAAAATAAAATATTTATTTATTTTTATTTTTTTTCGGCTAACCCGGCGGGTTGCCGAGCCTCTTGTAAAAGTGACAAAATAGCAACCCGTTGGGTTGCGGGTTGCCATTGTGCAACCTGGCCCGCTCGGGGGTTGTTGCCGGGTTAGGGTCAACCCGGACCGCCATCTTGGCGGTCCAGGTTTAACCCGCATTTTTTCGGGCCGGGTTAGGGTTGACTCGCCTAATCGGCCCAAAATTTCCACCTCTAGTGCCGATTTGTGGCTTTGTGTTTGTGGTAAGCCTACGCGCTCTTTTGTGCCTGCTTGTGGCTTTGTGTTTATGGTGAGCCTGCGCGCTCTTTTATGCCGGTTTGTGGCTTTTTTATTTATGGATTCTTATTGCTTTGTGGGGAGCCTGCGTGCTCTCTTTATGCTGTTGTGATTTTGTGGGTTTTCCCACGGGTTCTTGATTGAGAGCTATCAGTCATCCTCTTGGGGTATGCCCCTCGTATTTATACATTTTTGGTCTTTTATGCATACTTTCCTTATCCAAAAAAAAGTTTAGGGTTTAGGGTTTTAGGGTTTTGGGTTTAGGGTCTAGGGTTTAGGGTTTAGGGTTGAGGGTTGAGGGTTGAGGGTTGAGGGTTTAGGGTTGAGGGTTTAGGGTTGAGGGTTAAGGGTTTAGGGTTTTAGGGTTTTTAGGGTTTAGGGTTGAGGGTTTAGAGTTTAGGGTTGAGGGTTTAGGGTTTAGGGTTTTAAGGTTTTAGGGTTTAGGGTTTTGGGTTTTGGGGTTTAGGGTTTAAGGGTTTAGGGTTTAGGGTTTAAGGGTTAGGGTTTAGGGGTTAGGGGTTAGGGTTTAGGGTTTAGGGTTTTAGGGTTTAGGGTTTTAGGGTTTAGGGGTTAAGGGTTAGGGTTTAGGGTTTAGCGTTTAGGGTTTAAGGGTTAGGGGTTAGGGTTTTCGGGTTTTAGGGTTTAGGGTTTAGGGTTTTTAGGGTTTTAGGGTTTTAGGGTTTAGGGTTTTTAGGGTTTTAGGGTTTAGGGTTTTAAGGTTTTAGGGTTTAGGGTTTTAAGGTTTTAGGGTTTACGGGGGAAAAAGAAAAAAACTGGAATTTTTTTTCAATTTTTTTTTCTCTCAACTTGTGGTCGCTGCCGGTACTTTGCTGGCTTATTCCCGGCGTGTCCGGCATAGGAATCCAGCGATCCAACCATCTTTAGAAAGCTTGTTCAACCCTCTTTCTAGTCGTTCCATCACTACCCAGTTTGAAGGTCCTGGTCGTCGGCATTTGTCCATCGAATTTGACAAAAACTGCACATTTAGATTTTCTTCGCAGTGGGTTTTTTCAATCAGGAATTGCAATGGAGTGCCAATACTGACTCATCCGGGCAAGATCGACAATCCCCACATCTTTTTGCACCTTGTTGACCTCTGGTTACTGGAAAAAGCCACTGTTTTTTTATGGGAATGTGTGGTTTGGGTTGGGTTTTTATGCCATTCCGTGGACCTATTTTGGTGTGATTTTTTTGTGTTTTTCTGCAGTTTTTTCTTCTTGGTTTCTTGCTGGGTTTTGATTTTGCAGATTCGTGGAAAATTTGGTTGCATTCTGATCGAGTTTTGATCGTGCACGCAAGGTGTTCGACAAAAGTCTGCAGCAAGCTTGCAGTCTCGTGCGCGCGCGACCAGCGCGCCTAGCGCCCAGCCCATCCCTTTTAGCCCTCCTGACCACATTCCACTTTCCAACACCAAAACCTCTTCACCCCAACCACTGATTCACAAATCCCCGCTCTTACAAACTTTGAAACTCACCAAAATCACACCTTTTTTTCCCTGCCACCAAGTGTTCGACAAAATGTTCGAACCAAACCCCTCACTCCTAAATAACACTGTGCCGCCCCCAACCCAAGCCAAAACATTAAATGCTGCCTCCACCAGCTCCCAGCAGCCACAAACTTCTGGGAATTCGGGGAAATCTTTATGGATTGGTGATTTGGAGCCATGGATGGATGACAAGGATTTGTTATCCATTTTCTCAAAGGTGGCGATTCAAGGAGCCAAGGTTTTTCATCACAAAAACTCTTACTTTGGTTTTCTTGAATTTGAATCTAATGATATTGCAGGTTCAACATTGCAATCTTTTCATGTCTTAAAAATGCCGAAGTCCACGAAGCTTTTCAAGCTTAATTGGGCATCTTCTGGGGCCCGTGAACAAAAGTCAATCTCTAAGCCAGTTGTAGAGAAGAAAAGTATGAGTAAGAGCACCTCAGGAGTGTCCTCCTCTTGGGCGGATAAGGTTAGAGTGACAGAGGTCGGGTCCCATTTCACCCCTGAAGCTATGGACCTTGATATTAAGGATGACATCTTACATATACCGGATGATGTTATTGATGACAATGATGTTGAATGGCTTCGCTGCATTGTGGGTTATTTCCCGGGGTACTCTATGCCTTTTCATGCTATCCGCTTAATTGCTTTCCATGCATGGGAAGCTGCGGGGTTGGAAGATGTTATGTCCATAGGCACTGGTTTTTACATGTTCAGATTTAAGGATGAGGATGCGGTGCATTCGATCCTTGAGAGAGGGTCGTGGATGTTTGGGGGTAAATCTATTATTTTGCAACAGTGGCATGCTCAGTTTATTTTTGATAAAAGCCGCATCTCTAAGGTTCCGGTATGGGCTCGTTTGCATGGTTTGCCCTACCCCTTGTGGTCCCACAAAGGACTCTGCATGGTTTCCTCTATGTTGGGTCGACCGTTGTCTAGTGATAAGACAACATCAGAGCGAACCCGCTTGGATTATGCTTGGGTATGTGTTGAGTTAGATGCAGCAAAGCCTCTGAGAGGTCATATTGAATTTCAGTGCCGGTTATCTGCAGAGCCTATTCAGATTACAGTGGAATATGAGTGGACCCCCAAGAGGTGCCCTAAATGCTATGTTTTTGGTCATGTTTGTCACCAGCCAGAGGTGCCTACTGCAGCTATAGCTCAGGGTAAGAATAAGACAGTTACTAGTTTCCAGAAGGTACCAGGGAAAGCAGTGCAATCTGAGAACTGCGAGCCTTTGAAGCAATTAGCCACTATTGATCCCATTAGGGAGAGAGACCGGGGGATGGAGAGGGATGTTTTAGTGCCATCTACAGTTTCAGTTCTGAGTACAGTTAGAGTTGGGGATGCTTCTTTGGCTTTGGTCCTGTATCAGCAGACTGTTCGTGCTAGCAGAGGTGAATTTTTTGGCTCTGAATCGGGGTTGGAACCTGATTCCCCTTTTCCTATTGAGGATGAGCAAGACCGTATTATGGGATTTACAAATTGCACAGAAAACACTTAGTCCTTTATGAGTTCTGGGAGTAGGCAATCTACCTCTTCCAACAGGTTTGCCTCACTTGTTTTGCATAGTGACGATCTCCAGACAGTGGATGCCACCTTAACTGGATCAGTTTCCTTGCCACCCCTGGCAAAGGGGATAGGTTGGGGAAAGCGGGGGCTTCGGCTCAAGTGATTTCTTAGCTTGTTTCTATCCCAATTCCAATGATAGGGAGTTGGAATATTAGAGGCCTTAACGGCTTCTCGAAACAACGCGCTGGGCGGAATTGGATTTTTGACTCTTCTTTGGGTTTGATTGGTTTGTTGGAGATAAAGGTTGAGCAGTCTCATTTACAGTCAGTGGTCTCGTCTGTTTGTCCTTCGTGGCAGTTTTTATCAAATGCGACAAATTCTATTGCTTGTCGTGTTCCGGTATGTTGGGACTCTTCTCTTTACTCTGTGCATAGTCTTCATTGCACTCTTCAGGAGATTACTTGCAGGGTTACTCATGTTTCTGAGGGGTTCTCATTTGGGATTACTTTTGTGTATGGTTCTAATGACCCTGGGAATCACCGCAATCTGTTGGATTTCCTTAGGGCTCAGTCGGCAGTGTTTGATTCAGAGGGGCTCCCGTGGCTTGTGTTGGGTGATTTTAATGCCATCTTGGGAGCCTCTGATAGAGTGGGTGGTGATCTTGAGTGGTATGGTTATATGGATGATTTTGGCCAATGTATCCATGATGCTGAGTTGATTGAGGTTCCTTTTACTGGGCTTCGGTATAGTTGGCATAACGGTCAGCAGGGCAATGGGTTTATTTTGCGAAAGCTTGATTGGGTCTTTGCATCACTTTCTTGGTTCCTTGATCGACCAAGCACAGTTTCAGAGTTCTAAACCTCTCAAGGTGGTGTTAAAGTGTGGAGGTCTCATTACTTTGAGGCTGATCTTCATCAATCCAAAGCAAAGGAGTAGGTATAATCTCTTTTCCAAGCTTTGTTTGAAAACCGGTTTTTAGAATCCATGCTTTCATGCTTTCATTCTCCATCTCCACCACTCTTCATGCATGCTGATTCTTTCACTTTGTGCCAGTTTGTGGCTTTGTGTTTGTGGTGAGCCTGCGTGCTCTTTTATGCCAGTTTGTGGCTTTGTGTTTGTGGTGAGCCTGCGTGCTCTTTTATGCCAGTTTGTGGCTTTGTTATTTATGGCATCTTCTTGCTTTGTGGGGAGCCTGCGTGCTCTCTTTATGCGGTTTTCTTGACTTTGTGGGTTTTCCCATGGTTTTTTGACTGAGAGTTATCAGTCATCCTCTTGGGGTATGCCCCTCGTATTTGTACATTTTTGGTCTCTTTTATAAATGCTTACCTTATCCCAAAAAAAGTTCACGGTTCAGGGTTGATATGGCATCTTCTTGATTAGCTTCGTAAGGAGCTTGCATGCTCTTTGTGCCGGTTTGTGGCTTCGTGTTTGCGGTGAGCCTGCGTGCTCTTTTATGCCGGTTTGTGGCCTTGTTATTTATGGCATCTTCTTGCTTTGTGAGGAGCCTGTGTGCTCTCTTTATGCTGTTCGTGACTTTGTGGGTCTTCCCATGAGTTTTTGACAGAGAGTTATCAGTCATCCTCTTGGGGTATGCCCCTCGTATTTGTACATTTTTTGTCTCTTTTATAAATACTTCCCTTATCCAAAAAAAAGTTCAGGGTTCAGGGTTCAGGGTTGATATGGCATCTTCCTGATTAGCTTTGTAAGGAGCCTGCGTGCTCTTTGTGCCGGTTTGCGGCTTTGTGTTCGTGGTGAGCCTACGTGCTCTTTTATGCTGGTCTGTGGCTTTGTTATTTATGGCATCTTCTTGCTTTGTGGGGAGCCTGCGTGCTCTCTTTATGTTGTTCGTGACTTTGTGGGTTTTCCCACGAGTTTTGATTGAGAGTTATCAGTCATCCTCTTGGGGTATGCCCCTCGTATTTGTACATTTTTGGTCTCTTTTATAAATACTTACCTTATCCAAAAAATAAAAAAAAAGTTCAGGGTTAAGGGTTGAGGGTTTTGGGTTAAGGGTTAAGGGTTTAGGGTTTCTGGTTGAGGGTTCAAGGTTTAGGGTTTAGGGTTGCAGGTTTTGGGTTTCAGGTTTTGGGTTTCGGGTTTAGGGTGTTAGGGTTTTAGGGTGTTGGGTTTTGGGTTCAGAGTGTTAGGGTTTTAGGGTTTTGGGTTTTGGGTTCAGGGTTTTGGGTTTAAGGGTTTCGGGTTCAGGGTTCAGGGTTCAGGGTTCAGGGTTCAAGGTTCAGGGTTCAGGGTTCAGGGTTCAGGGTTTAAGGTTCAGGGTTTGGGTTTAGGGGTTCGGGTTTCGAGGTTCGGGTTTTGGGGTTTTGGGGTTCAGGTTTCGGGGTTAGGGTTTAGGGTTTAGGGTTCAGGGTTTCGGGTTCAGGGTTTCGGGTTCAGGGTTCAAGGTTCAGGGTTCATGGTTCAGGGGTTTAGGGTTTAGGGTTTTAGGGTTTTGGGTTTTGGGTTTAGGGAGGGAGGGAGGGTTTAGGGAAAAAAACTTGAAATTTTTTCTAAGTTTTTCTCTCAACTCATTCTCGCTGCCAGAAGTTCGTCGGCTTGTTACGGGTGCGTCTGGTGTCGGAATCGGACGATCCACTCACCGTTGGAAAGATTTTGAATGAACTTTCTGATTGTTTAGTCACTGCTGGTAGTTGCTGTGTATTTCGCCGGGATTTTGTGGTGAAATTCACGGAATCTGCAGATCTGCTTGTTCTCGCTGTCAGAACTTCGGCGGCTTGCTTCGGGTGCGTCCGGTGTTGGAATTGAACAATCCACCCACCGTTGGAAAGAGATTTGAATGAAATTTCTGGTTGTTTTGACACTGCCAGAGTTCGTTGTGTATTTCATCTGTATTTAGCCGTGAAAGTTCACGGAATCTGCAGATCTGCTCGTTCTCGCTACCGAAACTTTGGCGGCTTGTTTCGAGTGCGTCCAGGGTCGGAATTGAGCGATCCACCCACTGTTGGAAAGAGTATTTCACAGGCTATCTGAGAGTTTCATCACTATCTCTATTGGTTGCTTTTATCGCTGGGAATTTTCCTTGAAAGTTCATAGAATCTGCAGATCTGGAATTTTCATGGACCTGTTTTGGTGTGTTTTTGGATTGATTTTCTGCAATTTTTTTTTGATTTCTTGCTGTGTTTTGATTGTTGCAGATTCCTGGAAAAGGTGGTTGCATTTGGTGGGGTTTTTGATGCTTTTATTGTGCACAAAATCTGTTCGATAAAAGTCCATTGCAGGCCTTGCGCGTAAGCCTAGCGCGCGCACGTGCGCGCCCAGCCTTCCCCTCTTTGGCCCTCCCGACCACATTCCCCTTTCCAACACCAAAACCTCTTCACCCCAACCATTTTTTCACAAATCCCCGCTGTTTTAAACTTTCAAGCACACCAAAATCACACTTTTTTTCCTGCCACCAAGTGTTCGACAAAATGTCCGAACCAAACCCCTCACTCCTAAATAACACCGTGCCGCCCCCAACCCAAGCCAAAGCATTAAACGCTGCCTCCACTAGCTCCCAACAGCCACAAACTTTCAGGAATTCGGGGAAATCTTTATGGATTGGTGATTTGGAGCCATAGATGGATGACAAGTATTTGTTATCCGTTTTCTCAAAGGCGGCGATTCAAGGAGCCAAGGTTTTTCATTGCAAAAACTCTTCCTTTGGTTTTCTTGAGTTAGAATCTAATGATATTGCAGGTTCAACATTGCAATCTTTTCATGGCTTAAAAATTCCGAAGTCCACGAAGCTTTTCAAGCTTAATTAGGCATCTTCTGGGGCCCGTGAACAAAAGCCAGTCCCTAAGCCAGTTGTAGAGAAGACAAGTATGGGTAAGAGCACCTCAGGAGTGTCTTCCTCTTGGGCGGATAAGGTTAGAGTACAGAGGTCAGGTCCCATTTCACCCTTGAAGCTGTGGACCTTGATATTAAGGATGACATCTTACTTATATCGGATGATGTTATTGATGACAATGATGTTGAATGGCTTCGCTGCATTGTGGGTTATTTCCTGGGGTACTCTATGCCTTTTCATGTTGTCTGCTAAATTGCTTTCCATGCATGGGAAGCTGCCGGGTTGGAAGATGTTATGTCCACAGGCACTGGTTTTTACATTTTCAGATTTAAGGATGAGGATGCGGTGCATTCGATCTTTGAG
Source organism: Pistacia vera (assembly GCF_008641045.1). Lineage (NCBI taxonomy): Eukaryota > Viridiplantae > Streptophyta > Magnoliopsida > Sapindales > Anacardiaceae > Pistacia > Pistacia vera. The sequence goes on along the minus strand of NW_022195866.1, from coordinate 732,574 downwards.
AGAGGGCCGTGGATGTTTGGGGGTAACTCTATTATGTTGCAACAATGGCATGCTTAGTTTATTTTTGATAAAAGCTGCATTTCTAAGGTTCCGGTATGGGCTCTTTTGCATAGGTTGCCCTTGTGGTCCCACAAAGGACTCTGCATGGTTTCCTCTATGTTGGGTCGACCGTTGTCTAGTGATAAGACAACATCAGAGCGGACCCGTTTGGATTATGCTCAGGTATGTGTTGAGCTAGATGCAGCAAAGCCTCTGAGATGTCATTTTGAATTTCAGTGCCGGTTATCTGCAGAACCCATTCATATTACAGTAGAATATGAGTGGACCCCCAAGAGGTGCCCTAAGTGCTGTGTTTTTTATCATGTTTGTCACCAACCAGAGGTACCTACTGCGGCTATAGCTCAGGGTAAGAATAAGATAGTTACTAGTTTCAACAAGGCACCAGGGAAAGCAGTGCAATCTGAGAACTGCGAGCCTTTGAGGCAGCCAGCCACTATTGATCCCATTAGGGAGACGGAGCGGGGGATGGAGGGGGATGTTTTGGTGCCATCTACAGTTTCAATTCCAAGTACAGTTAGAGTTGGGGATGCTTCTTTGGCTCTGGTCCCGTATCAGCAAACTGTTCGTGCTAGCAGAGGTGAATTTTCTAGCTCTGAATCAAGGTCGGAACCTGATTCCCCTTTTCCTATTGAGGATGAGCAGGACCGTATTATGGGATTTACAAATTGCACAGAAAACACTCAGTCCTTTATGAGTTATGGGAGCAGGCAATCTACCTCTTCCAACAGGTTTGCCTCGCTTGTTCTGTATAGTGACGATCTCCAGACACCATATGCCACCTTATCTGGATCAGTTTTCTTGCCACCCCTGGCAAAGGGGATAGGTCGGGGAAAGCAGGGGCTTCGGCTTAAGTGATTTCTTAGCTTGTTTCTATCCTAATTCCAATGATAGGGAGTTGGAATATCAGAGGCCTTAACGGCTTCTCGAAACAACGCACTGTGCGGAATTGGATTTCTAACTCTTCTTTGGGTTTGATTGGTTTGTTGGAGACTAAGGTTGAACAGTCTCATTTACAGTTGGTGGTCTCGTCTGTTTGTCCTTCATGGCAGTTTTTGTCAAATGCGACAGAGTCTATTGCTTGCCGTGTTCTCGTATGTTGGGACTCTTCTCTTTACTCTGTGCATAGTCTTCATTGCTCTCTTCAAGAGATTACTTGCAGGGTTACTCATGTTTCGGAGGGGTTCTCATTTGGGATTACTTTTGTGTATGGTTCTAATCACCCTGGGAATCACCGCAATCTGTAGGATTTCCCTCGGGATCAGTTGGCAGTGTTTGGTTCAGAAGGGCTCCCGTGGCTTGTGTTGGGTGATTTTAATGCCATCTTGGGAGCCTCTGACAGAGTGGGTGGTGATCCTGCGTGGTATGGTTATACGGATGATTTTGGCCAATGTATCCATGATGCTGAGTTGATTGGGGTTCCTTTTACTAGGCTTCGGTATACTTGGCATAACGGTCAACAGGGTGATGGGATTATTTTACGGAAGCTCGATTGGGTCTTTGCATCACTTACATGGTTCCTTGATCGATCGAGCACAGTTTCAGAGTTTCGACCTCAAGATGTTTCAGATCATAGCTCTATTGTCATCCGGTTTGGTCCCCGTCGGGGCAAGGTACCATCCCCTTTTAAATTTCTAAATTTTTGGGCTGATCATGCAAATTTTAGGGATATTGTTCAGGCAGATTGGGACGACCCTATTGTAGGCAATCCTATTTTCCGTCTTACGCAGAAATTGGGGTTAGTGAAACGGAAGCTCAAAGCTTTACATTTTAGGGTTTCCAGTCATATCTCCAGCAAGGTAATTGAGGCTCAGGCTCGGTAGGCAACAGCCCAAGGAAATTTTGATCGGGACCTGCTTTCTACTGAGTGTATATCTGAGGAGAGGAACCTTGCCAACCAGTATTTCAGTCTTTGTCAAGATGAGGAGGCTTTCTTTAAGCAGCGGTCTCGTGTTCAGTGGCTACACTTAGGGGATCAGAATACTAAGTTCTTTCATAAGTCACTGATCCATAGGCAGGTTTGGAACCGCATCCATGGTTTGACTGATAGGAATGGTACGCATATTACTGATAGTCAGGGTTTAGGGTGTTTGGTGGTGGGTTTTTTTTCAGGATCTTCTTGCTGCCCCTAGTCAACCTCAGATTGCAAAGGCTTCCAGGTATTTTTCTGGTCGCATTTCTCCTGATATGATTTCTCCATTGACTGCTCCTATCACTGATGATGAGATTAGGATTGCTTTATTCTCTATCCCGGATGGATTCACATCTTTGTTTTTTAAGCGCGCATGGGATATTATTGGTACAGATTTCAGAGATGTAGTGAGACATTTTTTTGCTACTAATGAAATGCCAAGATGTGTTAATGCCACCAGAATTGCCTTGATTCCTAAGGTGGAGAGCCCGAGTCGTATGACGGACTTTAGGCCGATATCTTGTTGTAATATACCTTACAAGTGCATTTCTAAGGTGATTGTGAATTGGTTTAAAGTAGTGCTTCCGGATATTATTGGCGTTTCCCAGTCAGCTTTTGTCCCGGGTCGAAGGATTTCTGATAATATTCTGCTGACTCAGGAGCTTTTGCGGAATTATCATCTTGGGGGTACTTCACCTCGATGTGCCCTTAAAGTTGATATTCAGAAAGCTTCTGAGACTGTGAGTTGGGATTTCATCCTTTTGGGATTACGTACTATTGGTTTTTCTGAGCGTATGGTGAGGTGGATCATGACATGTATCTCTACACCGTATTTCTCTATTGCCCTGAATGGAGAGCTTCACAGGATTTTTTAGGTCCTCGCGAGGTGTTCGGCAGGGGGACCCTCTTTCTCCTTACCTTTTTATGTTGGCTATTGAGGGGTTAGCTGGTATTTTTCGGGAAGCCTCTCACAGCCCCGGTTTTCATTATCATTGGAGATGTAGGCGGGCAACTATTACTCATTTGTGTTTTGCGGATGATTTGATGGTGTTTTGTAGAGCAGATGCTTCCTCTATTAGCTTGATCAAATCAGCCTTGGATTATTTTGCTAAGGTTTTTGGATTAGTGACTAATGCAGAGAAGAGCCAGATGTTTCTTTCTAGAGTTACAGATGAGGAGCAGATTGGGTTACAGTCTATCATGGGTTTCCAGTTGGGCCAGTTACCAGTAAGATATCTAGGGGTTCCTCTAATCTCTACCTGCCTTTGACATTCTAATTGTAGGCCTCTATTGGAGTGAATTCTCTCTCGGATAAGGCTTTGGACGTTGGCATCTTTGACCTATGCAGGCCGACTACAGTTGATAAAGTCGGTACTTTTCTCCATCTAGGTTTATTGGTCCTCCATGTTTCTTTTGCCGGCAGTTACAGTTAGACGGATTGAGAGTATTTTGGCCCCGTTTCTTTGGAAGGGTATTTCTTTGTCCCCTTCTGGTGCTAAGGTTGCATGGTCTTCTGTTTGCTATCCATTGACGGAGGGTGGCCTGGGGATTAAGAGGATCCAAGATTGGAACAGGGCGGTTATTCTTAAACACGTTTGGAGGCTACTTACTGATAGATCTTCTATATGTCTTGGGCCCCTTTGGTTCTCCTCCGTGGTCAGTCTTTTTGGCACATTCGAGTTACTTCTGGGGCTTCATGGGCTTGGAGGAAGATTTTACTTAGCAGGGTTTGGTGCCGGGGTCCTATTGTGACTTGTATTGGAGATGGTAGGGACACCATGTTATGGTGAGATCACTGGCTTTCGTAAGGTCCTCTGTGTGACTTGCTCCCTTTTAGAACCTTGACTTCCACTAGTTTGGCGTGGGATGCTCGGGTTTCAGACATTATTCGGGATGGTTTTTGGGACTTTCCTTTGGGCAGTGTAGACCTTCAGCATATCTAGGACTCTATTACAATATAGCCTTCAGCGAGTCATCCTGATCATCTTGTGTGAAGGGCCATCCATCTGGACGTTTCTCTATTGATTCAGCCTAAAATGTGTTGTGAGACAAACGGGATGTGAACTCGATTCATCATCTCTTGTGGTTTCCCAGGCATATTCCACGTCACTCTTTCATTCTTTGGCTCGCTTCTCTTGGTCGGCTTCACACCATGGACCAGCTTAGCTCTCATGGTGTCATTACGTCCTCCCGGTATGTTTTGTGCAGATCAGCTACAGAGACCCATGACCATTTGTTTTTCAGCTGTGACTTTTCCAGTTATGTTTGGCGGGAGGTCACTACCAGGACACTCTCTACATGGCCTACTCTCTCCTGGCTCCCTCTGCTCCAGTGTTCTAGCTTAAATCTTCGACAAAAAGGTGACTTCAGCCACCTTCTTTCCCGGTTGGTTCTTTCAGCCACAGTTTATTTCCTATGGTTTGAACGGAATAATCGTGTTTTCGTCAGCATTGTAGCTCTCGCATAGATATTGTCTTAGCTATTTTTGATGTAATTCGGGCCAAGATTTTGGGTCTAGCACCTAAGTACGAGATCTTGACTCAGCTCCGTGTGATATGGCATCTTCCTAATTAGCTTTGTTAGGAGCCTGCGTGCTCTTTTGTGCCGGTTTGTGGCTTTGTGTTTGTGGTGAGCCTGCGTGCTCTTTTATGTCTGTTTGTGGCTTTGTTATTCATGGCATCTTCTTGCTTTGTGGGGAGCATGCGTGCTTTCTTTATGCTGTTCATGAGTTTGTGGGTTTTCCCACGGGTTTTTGACTGAGAGTTATTAGTCATCCTCTTGGGGTATGCCCCTCGTATTTGTACATTTTTGGTCTTTCATACATACTTATCTTATCAAAAAAAAAAAGTTTTGGGTTTAGGGTTCAGGTTTTTGGGACTTTCCTTTGGGCAGTGTAGACCTTCAGCATATCTGGGACTCTATTACAGCACAGCCTTCAGCGAGTCATCCTGATCATCTTGTGTGGAAGGGCCATCCGTCTGGACGTTTCTCTATTGATTCAGCCTGGAATGTGTTGCATGACAAACGGGATGTGAACTCGATTCATCATCTCTTGTGGTTTCCCAGGCATATTCCACGTCACTTTTTCATTCTTTGGCTTGCTTCTCTTGGTTGGCTTCACACCATGGACCGGCTTAGCTCTCATGGTGTCATTATGTCCTCTCGGTGTGTTTTGTGCATATCAACTACAAAGACCCATGACCATTTGTTTTTCAGCTGTGACTTTTCCAGTTATGTTTGGCGGGAGGTCACTACTAGGACGCTCTCTACATGGCCTACTCTCTCCTGGCTCCCTTTGCTCCAATGGGCTAGCTTGCATCTTTGACAAAAAGGTGACTTCAGCCACCTTCTTTCCCGGTTGGTCCGTTCAGCCACAGTTTATTTCCTATGGTTTGAATGGAATAATTGTTTGTTTCGTCAGCATTGTAGCTCTCGCAGAGATATTGTCTTAGCTATTTGTGATCTAATTCGGGCCAAGATTTTGGGTCTAGCACCTAAGTACAAGATCTCGACTCAGCTCCGTGTGATGGCATCTTCCTGATTAACTTTGTAAGGAGCCTGCGTGCTCTTTTGTGCCGGTTTGTGGCTTTGTGTTTGTGGTGAGCCTGCATGCTCTTTTATGCCTGTTTGTGGCTTTGTTATTTATGGCATCTTCTTGCTTTGTGGAAAGCCTGCGTCCTCTCTTTATGCTGTTAGTGACTTTATGCGTTTTCCCACGGGTTTTTGACTAAGAGTTATTAGTCATCCTCTTGGGGTATGCCCCTCGTATTTGTACATTTTTTTGTCTTTTATACATACTTATCTTATCCAAAAAAAGTTTAGGGTTTAGGGTTTAGGGTTTGGGGTTTAGGGTTTGGGGTTTGGGGTTTGGGGTTTGGGGTTTACGGTTTAGGGTTTAGGGTTTTAGGTTTTGGGGTTTAGGGTTTAGGGTTTTGGGGTTTAGGGTTTAGGGTTTTAGGGTTTGGGGTTTAGGGTTTAGGGTTTGGGGTTTAGGGTTTAGGGTTTGGGGTTTAGGGCTTTGGGGTTTAGGGTTTAGGGTTTGGGGTTTGGGGTTTGGGGTTTAGGGCTTTGGGGTTTGGGATTTAGGGTTTTGGGTTTTGGGGTTTTGGGGTTTAGGATTTAGGGTTTTGGGTTTAGGGTTTAAGGTTTGGGGTTTAGGATTTAGGGTTTGGGGTTTAGGGTTTGGGGTTTGGGGTTTAGGGTTTGGGGTTTGGGGTTTGGTGTTTGTGGTTTCGAGTTTAGGGTTTGGGGTTTGGGGTTTAGGGTTTAGGGTTTAGAGTTTGGGGTTTAGGGTTTGGGGGTTAGGGTTTTGGGGGTTAGGGTTTAGGGTTTTGGGGTTTAGGGTTTAGGGTTTAGGGGTTAGGGGTTAGGGTTCAGGGGTTTAGGGGTTCAGGGTTTTGGGGTTTAGGGTTCCAGGGTTCAGGGGTTTAGGGTTCAGGGGTTCAGGGTTCAAGGGCTCAGGGTTCAGGGCTTAGGGTTCAAGGTTTGGGGTTAGGGTTCAGGGTTTAGGGGTTGGGGTTTTGGGTTTGGGGTTTGGGGTTATGGTTCAGGGTTTACGGTTTGGGGTTTGGGGTTCAGGGTTTGGGTTTGGGGTTTGGGGTTTGGGGTTAGTGTTCAGGGTTCAGGGTTTGGGGTTTGGGGTTCAGGATTTGGATTTGGGGTTTTGGGTTTTGGGATTTAAGGTTTTGGGTTTAGGGTTTAGGGTTTGGGGTTTGGGGTTTAGGGTTTAGGGTTTGGGGTTTGGGGTTTGAGGTTTAGGGTTTAGGGTTTAGGATTTTAGGGTTTCAAGGTTTCAGGGTTTAGGGTTTAGGATTTTAGGGTTTCACGGTTTAGGGTTTCAGGGTTTAGGGTTTAGGGTTTTAGCGTTTAGGGTTTAGGGAGGGAAAAAAATAGGAATTTTTTTCAAGTGCTTTTCTCTCAACTCGTGGTCGGTAATGGTACTTTGCTGGCTTATTCCTGACGCGTCCGGCATTGGAATCCGGCGATCTAACCGTCTTTGGAAAGCTTTATCAGCCCTCTTTCTAGTCGTTCCATCACTGCCTGGTTTAGAGGTACTGGTCGTTAGGATTTGTCCGTCGAATTTGACAAAAACTGCACATCTGGATTTTCTTTGCAGTGGGTTTTTTCAATCGGGAATTGCAATGGAGTGCCAATACTGACTCATCTGAGCAAGATCGACAATCCCCATATCTTTTCGCACCTTGTTGACCCCTGGTTGCCGGAAAAACCCACTGTTTTTTTGCGGGAATGTGCTGTTTAGGTTGGGTTTTTATGCCATTTCGTGGACCTGTTTTGGTGTGATTTTCTTGTGATTTTCTACAGTTTGTTCCTCTTGGTTTCTTGCTGGGTTTTGATTTTGTAGATTCGTGGAAAATTTGGTTGCATTCTGGTCGTGTTTTGATCATGCACGCAAGGTGTTCAACAAAAGTCTGCAGCAAGCCTTGAACACCCGCGCGCGCGCGGCCATCTGCCCAGCGCGCAACGCGCACGGCCGGCGCCCTAGCGCGCCCAGTGCCCAGCCTTTCCCCTTTAGCCCTCCCGACCACATTCCACATTCCAACACCAAAGCCTCTTCACCCCAACCACTGATTCACAAATCCCCGCTGTTTCAAACTTTCAAACACACCAAAATCACACTTTTTTTCCTGCCACCAAGTGTTCGACAAAATGTCCGAATCAAACCCCTCACTCCCAAATAACACCGTGGACCTTGATATTAAGGATGACATATTACATATACCGGTTAGTCCTTTCAGCCACAGTTTATTTCCTATGGTTTGAACGGAATAATCGCGTGTTTCGTCAGCATTGCAGCTCTCGCAGAGATATTGTCTTAGCTATTTGTGATCTAGTTCGGGCCAAGATTTTGGGTCTAGCACCTAAGTACAAGATCTCGACTCAGCTCTGTGTGATGTGGCATCTTCCTAACTAGCTTTTAAGGAACCTGCATGCTCTTTTGTGCCAGTTTGTGGCTTTGTGTTTGTGGTGAGCCTGCGTGCTCTTTTATGCCGGTTTGTGGCTTTGTATTTGTGGTGAGCCTGCGTGCTCTTTTATGCTAGTTTGTGGCTTTATTATTTATGGCATCTTCTTGCTTTGTGGGGAGCCTGCGTGCCCTCTTTTTCTTGTTCATGACTTTGTGGGGTTTCCCACGGGTTCTTGACTGAGAGTTATTAGTCATCCTCTTGGGGTATGCCCCTCGTATTTGTAAATTTTTGTCTTTTATACATACTTACCTTATCAAAAAAAAAGTTTAGGGTTTAGGGTTTTAGGGTTTTGGGGGTTTAGGGTTTAGGGTTTTGGGGGTTTTGGGGGTTTAGGATTTAGGGTTTAGGGTTTAGGGGTTAGGGTTTAGGGGTTTAGGGTTTAGGATTTAGTGGTTTAGGGTTTAGGGGTTTAGGGGTTTAGGGTTTAGGGGTTTAGGGTTTTTAGGGGTTTAGGGGTTAGGGTTTAGGGTTTAGGGGTTTAGGGTTTAGGGTTTTGGGTTTAGGGTGTAGGGGTTTTGGGTTTTGGGTTTTGGGTTTTTAAGGGTTAAAGGTTTTAAGGGTTTAGGGTTTAGGGTTTTTAGGGGTTTAGGGTTTAGGGGTTTAGGGTTTAGGGTTTTTAGGGGTTTAGGGTTTAAGGGTTAGGGTTTTGGGTTTAGGGTTTAGGGTTTTTAGGGGTTTAGGGTTTAGGGTTTTAGCATTTAGGGTTTAGGGTTTATGGTTTTAGGGTTTATGGTTTATAGTTTAGGGTTTGGGTTTTATTGGGTTTAGGGTTTAGGGTGTTTAGGGGTTTAGGGTTTAGGGTTTTAGGGTTTAGGGTTTAGGGGGTTTAGGGTTTAGGGTTTAGGGAAAAAATTGGAATTTTTTTCAAGTATTTTTCACTCAACTCGTGGTCACTGCTGGTACTTTGCTGGCTCATTCCTGGCGTGTCCAGCATCGGAATCCGGCAATCCAGCCATCCTTGGGAAGCTTGTTCAACCATTTTTCTAGTCGTTACGTCACTGCCCGGTTTGGAGGTCCTGGTCATCGGGATTTGTCTGTCGAATTTGACAAAAACTGCACATTTGGATTTTCTTCGCAGTGGGTTTTTTAAATCGGGAATTGCAATGGAGTGCCAATACTGACTCATCCGGGCAAGATCGACAATCCCCACATCTTTTTGCACCTTGTTGACCTCTGGTTGCCGGAAAAACCCACTGTTTTTTTGCGAGAATGTGTGGTTTGGGTTGGGTTTTTATGCCATTTCGTGGACCTATTTTGGTGTGATTTTTTGCAATTTTTCTTCTTGGTTTCTTGCTGGGTTTTGATTTTGTAGATTTGTGGAAAATTTGGTTGCATTCTGATCGAGTTTGATCGTGCACGCAAGGTGTTCGACAAAAGGCTGCAGCAAGGCTTGCACTCCCGCACGCGCGCGGCTGGCTGCCCAGCGCGCAGTGCTCACAACCAACTGCCCAGCGCTCGCGGCCAGCACCCCAGCGCGCCGAACGCCCAGGCCTTCCCTTCGGTATGGTTATATGGATGATTTTGGCCAATGTATCCATGATGCTGAGTTGATTGGGGTTCCTTTTATTGGGCTTCGGTATACTTGGCATAACGGTCAACAGGGCGATGGGATTATTTTACGGAAGCTTGATTGGGTCTTTGTATCACTTTCTTGGTTCCTTGATCGACCAAGCACAGTTTCAGAGTTCCGACCTCGAGATGTTTCAGATCATAGCTCTGTTGTCGTCCGATTTAGTCCCAGTCGTGGCAAGGTACCATCCCCTTTTAAATTTCTAAATTTTTGGGCTGATCATGCAAATTTTAGGGATATTGTTCAGGCAGTTTGGGACGAGCCTATTGTAGGCAATCCTATGTTCTGTCTTACACAGAAATTGGGGTTAGTGAAACGGAAGCTAAAAGCTCTACATATTAGGGATTCCAGTCATATCTCCAGCAGGGTTTAGGGTTTAGGGTTTTTAGGATTTTTAGGGTTTATGGTTTTTAGGGTTTTAGGGTTTTGGGTTTAGGGTTTAGGGTTTTTAGGGTTTAGGGTTTAGGGTTTTTAGGGTTTTTAGGGTTTTAGGGTTTAGGGTTTAGGGGTTTAGGGTTTAGGGGTTTAGGGTTTTAGGGTTTAGGGTTTTAGGGTTTTAGAGTTTAGGGTTTAGGGTTTAGGGAGGGAAAAAGAAAAAAACTGGAATTTTTTTCAATTTTTTTTCTCTCAACTCGTGGTCGCTGTCGGTACTTTGTCGGCTTATTCTTGTCACGTCTGACATCAGAATCCGACGATTCAACCATCTTTGGAAAGCTTGTTCAACCCTTTTTCTGGTCGTTCCATCACTGCCCAGTTTGGAGGCCCTGGTTGCTGGGATTTGTCCATCGAATTTGACGAAAACTGCACATCTAGATTTTCTTCGCAGTGGGTTTTTTCAATCAGGAATTGCAATGGAGCGCCAATACTGACTCATCCGGGCAAGATCGACAATCCCCACGTCTTTTTGCACCTTGTTGACCTTTGATTGCCGAAAAAACCCACTGTTTTTTCGTGGGAATGTGTGGTTTGGGTTGGGTTTTTATGCCATTCTGTGGAATTGTTTTGGTGTGATTTTTTTGTGATTTTTTGCAGTTTTTTCTTCTTGGTTTCTTGCTGGGTTTTGATTTTGCAGATTCGTGGAAAATTTGGTTGCATTCTGATCGATTTTGATCGTGCACACAGGGTGTTTGACAAAAGTCTACAGCAAGGCTTGCAGTCACGCGCACGCGGCCAACGCGCAGTGCCCAGCGCCCCAGCGCCCAGCGCCTGGCCCTTCCCTTTTAGCCCTCCCGACCACATTCCACTTTCCATCACCAAAACCTCTTCACCCCAACCACTGATTCAAAAATCCCTGCTCTTACAAACTCTGAAACTCACCAAAATCACACCTTTATTCCTGCCACCGAGTCTTCGACAAAATGTCCAAGGGCCGTGGATGTTTGGGGGTAAGTGTATTATTCTACAACAATGGCATGCTTAGTTTACTTTTGATAAAAGCCGCATCTCTAGAGTTCCAGTATGGGCTCGTTTGCATGGTTTGCCTTATCCTTTGTGGTCCCACAAAGGACTCTACATGGTTTCCTCTATGTTAGGTCGACCGTTGTCTAGTGATAAGACAACATCAGAGCGGACCCGTTTGGATTATGCTCGGGTATGTGTTGAGTTAGATGCTGCAAAGCCTCTGAGACGTCATATTGAATTTCAATGCCGGTTATCTGCAAAGCCTATTCAGATTATAGTGGAATATGAGTGGACCCCCAAAAGGTGCCCTAAATGCTGTGTTTTTGGTCATGTTTGTCACCAGCCAGAGGTACCTACTACAGCTACAGCTCAGGGTAAGAATAAGACAGTTACTAGTTTCTAGAAGGTACCAGGGAAAGCAATGCAATCTGAGAACTGCGATCCTTTGAAGTAGTCAGCCAATATTGATCCCATTAGGGAGAGACACTGGGGATTGGAGAGGGATGTTTTAGTGCCATCTACGGTTTCAATTCCGAGTACAATTAGAGTTGGGGATGCTTCTTTGGCTTTGGTCCCGTATCAGCAGACTGTTTGTGCTAACAGAAGTGAATTTTCTGGCTCTGAATCGGGGTCGGAACCTGATTCCCCTTTTCCTATTGAGGATGAGCAAGACCGTATTATGGGATTTACAAATTGCACAGAAAACACTCAGTCCTTTATGAGTTCTAGGAGTAGGCACTTCCAACAGGTTTGCCTCGCTTGTTTTGCATAGTGACGATCTTCAGACACCAGATGCCACCTTATCTGGATCAGTTTCCTTGCCACCCCTGGCAAAGGCGATAGGTCGAGGAAAGCGGGGGCTTCGGCTCAAGTGATTTCTTAGCTTGTTTCTATCCCAATTCCAATGATAGGGAGTTGGAATATTAGAGGCCTTAACGGCTTCTCGAAACAACGCGCTGTGCGGAATTGGATTTCTGACTCTTCTTTGGGTTTGATTGGTTTGTTGGAGACTAAGGTTGGGCAGTCTCGTTTACAGTTAGTGGTCTGGTCTGTTTGTCCTTCGTGATAGTTTTTATCGAATGCGACAGATTTTATTGCTTGCCGTGTCCTGGTATGTTGGACTCTTCTCTTTACTCTGTGCATAGTCTTCATTGCTCTCTTCAGGAGATTACTTGCAGGGTTACTCATGTTTCTGAGGGGTTCTCATTTGGGATTACCTTTGTGTATAGTTCTAATGACCCTGGGAATCGCCGCAATCTGTGGGATTTCCTTAGGGATCAGTCAGCAGTGTTTGAGTCAGAGGGGCTCCCATGGCTTGTGTTGGGTGATTTTAATGCCATCTTGGGAGCCTCTGACAGAGTGGGTGGTGATCCGGCGTGGTATGGTTATATGGATGATTTTGGCCAATGTATCCATGATGCTGAGTTGATTGGGGTTCCTTTTACTGGGCTACGGTATACTTGGCATAACGATTAACAGGGCGATTGGATTATTTTGCAGAAGCTCGATTGAGTCTTTGCATCACTTTCTTGGTTCCTTGATCGACCAGGCACAGTTTCAGAGTTCCGACCTCGAGATGTTTCAGATCATATCTCTATTGTCATCCGATTTGGTCCCCACCGTGGCAAGGTACCATCCCCTTTTAAATTTCTAATTTTTTGGGCTGATCATGCAAATTTTAGGGGTATTGTTCAGGCAGTTTGGGACGAGCCTATTGTAGGCAATTCTATGTTCCGTCTTACGCAAAAATTGGGGTTAGTGAAACGGAAGCTAAAAGCTTTACATATTAGGGTTTCCAGTCATATCTCCAGCAGGGTAATTGAGGCTCGGGCTCGGTGGGCAGCAGCCCAGGGAAATTTGGATCGGGACCCCTTTTCTACTGAGTGTATCTCTAAGGAGAGGAACTTTGCCAACCAGTATTTCAGTCTTTGTCGAGATGAGGAGGCTTTCTTTAAGCAGCGGTCTCGTGTTCAGTGGTTGCACTTAGGGGATCAGAATACTAAGTTCTTTCATAAGTCGTTGATCCATAGACAGGTTCGGAACCACATCCACGGTTTGACTGATGGGAATGGTACACATATTACTGACAGTCAGGGTTTAGGGCGTTTGGCGGTGGGTTTTTTTCAGGATCTTCTTGCTGTCCCTAGTCAACCTCAGATTGCAGGGGCTTCCAGGTATTTTTCTGGCCGCATTTCTCCTGATATGATTTCTCCATTGACTGCTCCTATCACTGATGATGAGATTAGGATTGCTTTATTCTCTATCTCGGATGATAAATCCCTCGGCCCGGATGGATTCACATCTTTGTTTTTTAAGCGGGCATGGGATATTATTGGTACAGATTTCAGGGATGCAGTGAGACATTTTTTTGCTACTAATGAAATGCCAAGATGTGTTAATGCCACCAGGATTGCTTTGGTTCCTAAGGTGGAGAGCCCGAGTCGTATGACAGACTTTAGGTCGATATCTTGTTGTAATGTACTTTACAAGTGCATTTCTAAGGTGATTGTGAGTCGGTTTAAAGTTGTGCTTCTAGATATTATTGGGGTTTCCCAGTCAGCTTTTGTCCCAGGTCGAAGGATTTCTGATAATATTCTACTGACTCGGGAGCTTTTGCGGAATTATCATCTTGGGGGTACTTCACCTCGATGTGCCCTTAAAGTTGATATTTGCAAAGCTTTTGATACTGTGAGTTGGGAGTTCATCCTTTTGGGATTGTGTACTGTGGGTTTTCCTGAGCGTATGGTGAGGTGGATCATGACATGTATCTTTACATCGTATTTCTCTGTTGCCCTGAACGGAGAGCTTCATGGATTATTTAGGTCCTCCCAGGATGTGCGGCAGAGGGACCCTCTTTCTCCTTACCTTTTTGTGTTGGCTATGGAGGGTTTAGCTGGTATTTTTCGGGAAACCTCTCACAGCCCTGGTTTCAGTATCATTGGAGATGTAGGCAGGCACCTATTACTCATTTGTGTTTTGCGGATGATTTGATGGTGTTTTGTAGAGCAGATGCTTCCTATGTTAACTTGATCAAATCGGCCTTGGATTATTTTGCTAAGATTTCTGGATTAGTGACTAATGCAGAGAAGAGCCAGTTGTTTCTTTTTGGAGTTACAGATGAGGAGCAGATTGGGTTACAGTCTATCATGGGTTTCCAGTTGGGCCAGTTACCGGTAAGATATCTAGGGGTTCCTCTAATCTTTACCCGCCTTCGACATTCTGATTGTAGGCCTCTGTTGGAGCGAATTCTCTCTCGGATTAGGCTATGGACGTCGGCATCTTTGACCTATGTAGGTCGACTATAGTTGATAAAGTCGGTACTTTTCTCCATACAGGTTTATTGGTCCTCCATGTTTCTTTTGTCGGCAGCTACAGTTAGATGGATTGTGAGTATTTTGGCCTCGTTTCTTTGGAAGGGTACTTCTTTGTCCCCTTCTGGTGCTAAGGTTGCATGGTCTTCTGTTTGCTATCCATTGACGGAGGGTGGCCTGTGTTAGAGTAGATGCCTTACAGCCAATCAATTATTGTAGAATTGACTCTTTGTAATAATGTTCATTAATCAATAAAAAAAGGCATTTTATTCTATATCGCGTAAATCATTATTATTGCAATATGTATTGATATATGTCCTTAGAATGGCAGAACCGTGACGAGGGTATCAAGTGTTTCAAATCTTGATAGTGAGAACCCTATGAGCACATATGGTGGCCATTCTAGAAACGTCCGTAGCCCCAGTATTATTCTGAAGTAAGGGCACAGATAATACGGTAAGGCTATCATAGTGTTGAACGACCCTGTCGAAAGGCAGTGACTGATCTCACTTGTCAAGGTTGTTTGGTGACAACCTGGTGCAAACACATGGGTGCTTGTTGTAGGCGGATATACCGCAGCAAGTTCACTGGCTGACCCACCAGAGGATCCATATGGATGGTAACCCCAATGTCTATGGAACAAATCCTCTAACGAATGGTGGTGCATGTGATCCTTAGACTGAGATCACCAGAGTGCCTTGTGCACCGATTGGTACAATTTGACACTAGCCTAACGCAGTTCTATTCAGAGCTGTCATACGTGGTGATTGGCTATATCAAGGAGTGTATCAAGATATGGTGGATTGACAGAGGATCATCACTCCCAGGTACGGGAGAAGTTATCTCAGGCGCAATCAGTATATGGCAATGACACTAAAACTGTGGCCACAGTGGGATTGAGTTGTTGCTCTATCCAGATTAAATACGGGTCATTGGTCCAGAAAATGATATATAATATCGAGAGTAACCGAAGGGTACACTATTTCATGCCTTCGTCTCGTCGAGATAACGTATGATGAAAGGATCGAATTGTACGGTAACCATATCGTTGACAGGTAGCTACTTTGTTGAATCCGAATCTATCGGGTGGCCATGTGCCTTACTAGGGGCCAATCTTGGTGTTGTATAAGTGAGAGATAATTGGTGTTAACGCGATACTATACACTAGGTATGATGAGGAGCCTATGGGACACACATAGAAGATAATTTAAGACTCCGGAAGAAAGAAGGGCGTTTTCGTCTTTTTGGGAGAAAGGGTATTTTGGTAATTCACAGTGCAATTAAATTTGCTGAGGTCGTAGCCTTATTTAATTGTTAGAAAAAATAAATAAGTGAGATTCCGTTTAAATATATGTTTGCATATATTAAATAAATATCATTATTGTTAAATGAATATCTATATAAATATATATAATTGATTTTTAATTGAATAATGATGAAATAAATAAAATATCTAATTGGGAGTGTTTGGCAACATGGGGTGTTGGGTTGGAGCCAAGCCCATTCCATGTGGGAATAGGGCAACTTAGTTTACCTATAAAAGAAAATGTGTGTGTGAAATTAAACAAGTTTTTCTTAGTTATTTTTCATTAAACAAACACACACAGCAGCCCCATTTTGACTCTCCCATGCCACTTTCACTGTTGATTGAAAATCAAACTTTTTTTTTTGTTCTTCTTGATTTCTTAAGGCCAAGGAGGATCTAGCCAATCCTCATTGGTTCTTGGTGGTTGTCTTCGCGTGGACTCTGGTTCGTCTATACTTGGATCGTAGCAAACACGTTCAGAGACAATATGGTGGAGCCTCCAACGTGGGTATGAATCTAAACCTTTGGATTTATTTTTCTGCAGATTCTTATAAAAATAAACTATAATTTTATGCCCTGATTTTGGGTTCTAAGGAACGATCCATGGTTGTAATTTTTTTGTTTTCCGCTGCGCAACCGGGTCGTTTCCTAACAGCCTGGGATTAAGAGGATCCAAGATATGGAATAGGGCGGATTTCTCAAACATGTTTGGAGGCTACTTACTGATAGATCTTCTATATGGTCTTCATGGGCCCATTCGGTTCTCCTCCGTGGTCGGTCCTTTTGGCATATCCGAGTTACTTCTGGGGCTTCATGGGCTTGGAGGAAGATTTTACTTAGTAGGGTTTGGTGCCGGGGTCTTATTGTGACTTGTATTGGAGATGGTAGGGACACCATGTTATGGCGAGATCACTGGCTTCCGCAGGGTCCTCTGTGTGACTTGCTCCCTTTTAGAACCTTGACTTCCACTGGGTTGCCGTGGGATGCTCGGGTTTCAGACATTATTCGGGATGGTTTGTGGGACTTTCCTTCGGGCAGTTCAGACCTTCAGCATATCTGGGACTCTATTACAGTGCAGCCTTCAGCGAGTCATCCTGACCATATTGTGTGGAAGGGCCATCCATCTGGACGGTTCTCTATTGATTCAGCCTGGAATGTGTTGCGAGACAAACGAGATGTGAACTCGATTCATCATCTCCTGTGGTTTCCCGGGCATATTCCACGTCACTCTTTCATTCTCTGGCTCGCTTCTCTTGGTCGGCTTCACACCATGGATCGGCTCAGCTCTCATGGTGTCATTACGTCCTCCCGATGTGTTTTGTGCAGATCAGCTACAGAGACCCATGACCATTTGTTTTTCAGATGTGACTTTTCCAGTTATGTTTGGCAGGAGGTCACTACCAGGACGCTTTCTACATGGCCTACTCTCTCCTGGCTCCCTCTGCTTCAGTGGGCTAGTTTGCATCTTCGACGAAAAGGTGACTTCAGTCACCTTCTTTCCCGGTTAGTCCTTTCAGCCACAGTTTATTTCCTTTGGTTTGAACGGAATAATCGCGTGTTTCGTCAGCATTGTAGCTCTCGCAGAGATATTGTCTTAGCTATTTGTGATCTAGTTCGGGCCAAGATTTTGGGTCTAGCACCTAAGTACGAGATCTCGACTCAGCTCCGTGTGATATGGCACCTTCCTGACTAACTTTGTAAAGAACCTGCATGCTCTTTTGTGCTGGTTTGTGGCTTTGTGTTTGTGGTGAGCCTGCATGCTCTTTTATGCCGGTTTGTGGCTTTGTGTTAGTGGTGAGCCTGCGTGCTCTTTTATTCTGGGTTGTGGCTTTATTAATTATAGCATCTTCTTACTTTGTGGGGAGCCTACCTGCTCTCTTTTTGCTACTCATGACTTTGTGGGTTTTCCCACGGGTTCTTGACTGAGAGTTATCAGTCATCGTCTTGGGGTATGCCCCTCGTATTTGTACATTTTTTGTCTTTTATACATACTTACCTTATCCAAAAAAAAAGTTCAGGGTTTAGGGTTTAGGGTTTCGAGTTTTGGGTTTTGGGTTTGGGGTTTGGGGTTTGGCGTTTGGGGTTTGGCGTTTGGGGTTTGGGGTTTGGGGTTTGAGGTTTAGGGTTTCGGGTTTTGGGTTTTGGGTTTTGGGTTTAGGGTTTAGGGTTTAAGGTTTTTTTAGGGTTTAGGGTTTTTAGGGTTTGGGGTTTAGGGTTTTTTGGGG
Organism: Pistacia vera; assembly: GCF_008641045.1. Classification (NCBI taxonomy): domain Eukaryota; kingdom Viridiplantae; phylum Streptophyta; class Magnoliopsida; order Sapindales; family Anacardiaceae; genus Pistacia; species Pistacia vera. The sequence goes on along the minus strand of NW_022195866.1, from coordinate 714,808 downwards.
TTTTGGGTTTGGGGTTTGGGGTTTAGGGTTTGGGGTTTGGGGTTTTTTAGGGTTTAGGGTTTTTTAGGGTTTCGGGCTTTTTAGGCTTCAGGGTTTTTTAGGGTTTAGGGTTTTTTAGGGTTTCGGGTTTTTTAGGCTTCAGGGTTTTTTAGGCTTCAGGGTTTTTTAGGGTTTAGGGTTTCGGGTTTAGGGTTTTTTTGGGTTTAGGTTTTTTTCGGGTTTCGGGTTTAGGGTTTTTTAGGGTTTGAGGTTTTTTAGGGTTTGGGGTTTAGGGTTTTTTTGGGTTTGGGGTTTGGGGTTTAGGGCTTTTTCGGGTTTAGGGTTTTTTCGGGTTTAGGGTTTTTGGTTTACGGTTTGGGGTTTAGGGTTTAGGGTTTAGGGTTTAGGGTTTAGGGTTAGGGTTTAGGGTTTAGGGTTTACAGTTTTTTAGGGTTTAGGGTTTCGGGTTTAGGGTTTAGGGTTTAGTGTTTTTTAGGGTTTAGGGTTTTTTAGGGTTTTTTAGGGTTTCGGGTTTTTTAGGCTTCAGGGTTTTTTAGGGTTTAGGGTTTTTTAGGGTTTAGGGTTTTTTTGGGTTTCGGGTTTAGGGTTTTTTAGGGTTTGGGGTTTTTTAGGGTTTTTGGTTTAGGGTTTGGGGTTTAGGGTTTTTTTGGGTTTGGGGTTTAGGGCTTTTTCGGGTTTAGGGTTTTTTCGGGTTTTTGGTTTACGGTTTGGGGTTTAGGGTTTAGGGTTTGGGGTTTTAGGGTTTGGGGTTTAGGGTTTGGGGTTTAAGGTTTAGGGTTTCTTAGGGTTTAGGGTTTACAGTTTTTTTGGGTTTAGGGTTTCGGGTTTCAGGTTTAGGGCTTCCGATTTAGGGTTTAGGATATAGGGTTTAGGGTTTCGGATTTCAGGTTTAGGGTTCAGGGTTTAGGGTTTTTTCGGGTTTAGGGTTTTTTCAGGTTTTGGGTTTAGGGTTTGGGGTTTAGGGTTTAGGGTTTAGGGTTTTTAGGGTTTAGGGTTTAGGGTTTTTTAGGGTTTAGGGTTTCGGGTTTAGGGTTTTTTCGGGTTTAGGGTTTAGGTTTTTTCCAGGTTTAGGGTTTTTCGGGTTTAGGGTTTAGGGTTTTTTTGGGTTTAGGGTTTAGGGTTTGGGGCTTAGGCTTTTTTAGGGTTTAGGGTTTTTTGGGGTTTCGGGTTTTTTAGGGTTCAGGGTTTTTTAGGGTTTAGGGTTCCGGGTTCTGGGTTTCGGGTTTAGGGTTTTGGGTTTTGGGTTTTGGTTTTAGGGTTTAGGGTTTTTTAGGGTTTAGGGTTTGGGGTTTAGGGTTTTTTAGGGTTTTGAGTTTTGGGTTTCGGGCTTGGGGTTTAGGGTTTTTTAGGGTTGAGGGTTATTTAGGGTTGAGGGTTTTTTAGGGTTCAGGGTTTTTTAGTGTTTAGGGTTCCGGGTTTTGGGTTTCGGGTTTCGGTTTTTTTCGGGTTTAGGGCTTTTTTGGGTTTAGGGTTTTTTCGGGTTTGGGCTTTGGGATTCGGGGTTTAGGGTTTTTTCGGGTTTAGGGTTTTTTTCGGGTTTAGGGTTTTTTAGGGTTTGGGGTTTTTAAGGGTTTGGGGTTTAGGGTTTGTGGTTTTGGGTTTAGGGTTTTTTGGGTTTCGGGTTTAGGGCTTTTTCGGGTTTAGGGTTTTTTAGGGTTTGGGGTTTTTTAGGGTTTTTGGTTTACGGTTTGGGGTTTAGGGTTTTGGGTTTAAGGTATGGGGTTTGGGGTTTGGGGTTTTAGGGTTTGGGGTTTAAGGTTTAGGGTTTTTTAGGGTTTAGGGTTCAGGGTTTTTTAGGGTTTAGGGTTTCGGGTTTCGGGTTTAGAGTTTCAGGTTTCAGGTTTCAGGTTTAGGGTTTAGGGTTTTTTCGGGTTTAGGGTTTAGGGTTTTGAGTTTTTTCGAGTTTTGGGTTTTTTCGGGTTTAGGGTTTTTTAAGGTTTAGGGTTTCGGGTTTTGGGCTTCGGGTTTTTTCGGGTTTCGGGTTTCGTGTTTTTTAAGGTTTAGGGTTTTTTCGGGTTTAGTGTTTTTTAGGGTTTAGGGTTTGGGGTTTGGGGTTTAGGGTTTGGGGTTTGGGGTTTAGGGTTTAGGGTTTTTTAGGGTTTAGGGTTTAGGGTTTTTTAGGGTTTAGGGTTTCAGGTTTCGAGTTTAGGGTTTCGGGTTTAGGGTTGTTTCGGGTTTAGGGTTTAGGGTTTTTCTAGGTTTAGGGTTAGGGTTTTTTCAGGTTTAGGGTCTAGGGTTTAGGGTTTTTTCGGGTTTAGGGTTTAGGGTTTTTTCGGGTTTAGGGTTTAGGGGTTTCGGGAAAAAAACTGGAATTTTTTTCAATTTTTTTTCTCTCAACTTGTGGTTGTTGCTTCTACTTTGCGGGCTAATTCCCGACGCGTCCGGCATCGAAATCTAGCGATCCAACCATCTTTGGAAAGCTTGTTCAACCCTCTTTCTAGTCGTTCCATCACTGCCCAGTTTGGAGGTCCTGGTCGTCGGGATTTGTCCGTCGAATTTGACGAAAACTACACGTCTGGATTTTCTTGACAGTGGGTTTTTTCAATCGGGAATTGCAATGGAGTGCCAATACTGACTGATCCGGGCAAGATCGATAATCCCCACATCTTTTTGCACCTTGTTGACCTCTGGTTGCCGGAAAAACCCACTGTTTTTTCGCGGGAATGTGTGGTTTGGGTTGGGTTTTTATGCCATTCCGTGGACCTGTTTTGGTGTGATTTTTTTGTGATTTTCTGTAGTTTTTTCTTCTTGGTTTCTTGCTGGGTTTTGATTTTTCAGATTCGTGGAAAATTTGTTTGCATTCTGATCGAGTTTTGATCATGCATGCAAGGTGTTCGACAAAAGTCTGCAACAAGCCTTGCAGTCTTGCGCTCGCGCGCGGCCAGCGCCCCAGCGCGCCCACCCCTTCCCTTTTAGCCCTCCCGACCACATTCCACTTTCCAACACCAAAACCTCTTCACCCAACCACTGATTCACAAATCCCCGCTCTTACAAACTCTGAAACTCACCAAAATCACAGCTTTTTTTCCTGCCACCAAGTGTTCGACAAAATGTCCGAACCAAACCCCTCACTCCCAAATAACACCATGCCGGCCCCAACCCAAGCCACAACATTAAATGCTGCCTCCACCAGCTCCCAGCAACCACAAACTTCCGGGAATTCGGGGAAATCTTTATGGATTGGTGATTTGGAGCCATGGATCGATGACAAGTATTTGTTATCCGTTTTCTCCAAGGTGGCGATTCAAGGAGCCAAGGTTTTTCATCACAAAAACTCTTCCTTTGGTTTTCTTGAGTTTGAATCTAATGATATTGCAGGTTCAACATTGCATTTTTGGGACTTTCCTTTGGGCAGTGTAACCTTCAGCATATCTGGGACTCTTACAGCACAGCCTTCAGCGAGTCATCCTGATCATCTTGTTGGAAGGGCCATCTCGGCTGGACGTTTCTCTATGATTCAGCCTGGACATGTGTTGCATGACAACGGATGTGAACCGATTCATCATCTCTTGTGGTTTCCAGGCATATTCCCGTCACTTTTTCATTCTTGGCTTGCTTCTCTTGGTTGCTTCACCCCATGGACCGGCTTAGCTCTCATGGTGTCATTATGTCCTCCTCTTGTTTTGTGGCATATCAACTACAAGACCCATGACCTTTTTTTTCAGCTGTGACTTTTCCTTATGTTTGGCGGGAGGTCACTACTAGGACGCTCTCTACATGGCCTACTCTCTCCTGGCTCCCTTTGCTCCAATGGGCTAGCTTGCATCTTGACAAAAAGGTGACTTCAGCCACCTTCTTTCCGGTTGGTCGTTCAGCCACAGTTTATTTCCTATGGTTTGAATGGAATAATTGTTTGTTTCGTCAGCATTGTGCTCTCGCAAGATATTGTCTTAGCTATTTGTGATCTAATTCGGGCCAAGATTTTGGGTCTAGCACCTAAGTACAAGATCTCGACTCAGCTCCGTGTGATGGCATCTTCCTGATTAACTTTGTAAGGACCTGCGTGCTCTTTTGTGCCGTTTTTGGCTTTGTTTTTGTGGTGAGCCTGCATGCTCTTTTGCCTGTTTGTGCTTTGTTATTATGGCATCTTCTTGCTTTGTGAAGCCTGCGTCCTCTCTTATCTGTTAGTGACTTTTATGGTTTCCCGGGTTTTTGACTAAGTTATTATTCATCCTCTTGGGGTATGCCCCTCGTATTTGTACATTTTTTTGTCTTTTATACATACTTATCTTATCCAAAAAAAGTTTAGGTTGTTTAGGGTTTGGGGGTTGGGTTTGGTTTGGGTTGGGGTTTGGGGTTTGGGGTTTACGGTTTAGGGTTTAGGGTTTTAGTTTTTGGGGTTTAGGGTTTAGGGTTTTGGGGTTTAGGGTTTAGGGTTTTAGGGTTTGGGGTTTAGGGTTTAGGGTTTGGTGTGAGGGTTTAGGGTTTGGGTTTAGGGCTTTGGGGTTTAGGTTGGTTTGGGGTTTGGGTTTTGTTTAGGGCTTTGGGGTTTGGGATTTAGGTTTTGGGTTTTGGGGTTTTGGGGTTAGGATTTAGGGTTTGGGTTTAGGTTTAGGTTTGGGTTTAGGATTTAGGGTTTGGGTTTAGGGTTTGGGGTGGGGTTTTAGGGTTGGGGTTGGGGTTGGTGTTTGTGGTTCGTTAGGGTTTGGGGTTTGGGGTTTTGGTTTGGTAGGGTTTGGGAGAGTTTGGTTTAGGTTTGGGGTTAGGGTTTTGGGTTAGGGTTTAGGGTTTTGGGGTTTAGGGTTTAGGGTTTAGGGGTTAGGGGTTAGGGTTCGAGGGTTTAGGGGTTTCAGGGTTTTGGGGTTTAGGGTTCCAGGGTTCAGGGTTTAGGGTTCAGGGGTTCAGGGTTCAAGGGCTCAGGGTTCAGGGCTTAGGGTTCAAGGTTTGGGTTAGGGTTCAGGGTTTAGGGTTTGGGTTTTGGGTTTGGGGTTTGGGTTATGGTTCAGGTTTACGGTTTGGGTTTGGGTTCAGGTTTTGGGTTTGGGGTTGGGGTTTGGGTTAGTGTTCAGGTTCAGGGTTTGGGGTTTGGGGTTCAGATTTGGATTTGGGGTTTTGGGTTTTGGGATTTAAGGTTTGGGTTTAGGGTTTAGGTTTTGGTTTGGGGTTTAGTTTTAGGGTTTGGGGTTTGGGGTTTGAGGTTTGGTTGGGGTTTAGGATTTTAGGGTTTCAAGGTTTCAGGGTTTAGGGTTTGGATTTATGGTTCACGGTTTAGGTTTCAGGGTTTAGGGTTTAGGGTTTTAGCGTTTAGGGTTAGGGAGGGAAAAAAATAGGAATTTTTTTCAAGTGCTTTCTCCTCAACTCGTGGTCGGTAATGGTACTTTGCGGCTTATTCCTGACGCGTCCGGCATTGGATCCGGCTCTAACCGTCTTGGAAAGCTTTATCACCCTCTTTTCTAGTCGTTCCATCACTGCCTGGTTTAGAGGTACTGGTCGTTAGGATTTGTCCGTCGAATTTGACAAAAACTGCACATCTGGATTTTCTTTGCAGTGGGTTTTTTCAATCGGGAATTGCAATGGAGTGCCAACTGACTCATCTGAGCAAATCGACATCCCCATATCTTTCGACCCTTGTTGACCCCTGGTTGCCGAAAACCCACTGTTTTTTTGCGGAATGTGCTTTTTAGGTTGGGTTTTTATGCCATTTCGTGGACCTGTTTTGGTGTGATTTTCTTGTGATTTTCTACAGTTTGTTCCTCTTGGTTTCTTGCTGGGTTTGATTTTGTAGATTCGTGGAAAATTTGGTTGCATTCTGGTCGTGTTTTGATCATGCACGCAAGGTGTTCAACAAAAGTCTGCAGCAAGCCTTGAACACCCGCGGCGCGGCGCGCAATCTGCCCAGCGCGCAACGCGCACGGCCCCGCCCTACGCCCCAGTGCCCAGCCTTTCCCCTTTAGCCCTCCCGACCACATTCCACATTCCACCACCAAAGCCTCTTCCCCCCAACCACTGATTCACAAATCCCCGCTGTTTCAAACTTTCAAACACACCAAAATCACACTTTTTTTCCTGCCACCAAGTGTCGACAAATGTCCGAATCAAACCCCTCACTCCCAAATAACACCGTGGACCTTGATATTAAGGATGACTTACATATACGGTTAGTCCTTTCAGCCACAGTTTATTTCCTATGGTTTGAACGGAATAATCGCGTGTTTCGTCAGCATTGCAGCTCTCGCAGAGATATTGTCTTAGCTATTTGTGACTAGTTCGGGCCAAGATTTTGGGTCTAGCACCTAAGTACAGAATCTCGACTCACTCTGTGTGATTGGCATCTTCCTAACTAGCTTTTAAGGAACCTGCATGCTCTTTTGTGCAGTTTGTGGCTTGTGGTTTGGTGGTGAGCCTGCGTGCTCTTTTATGCCGGTTTTGTGCTTTGTATTTGTGGTGACTCGTGCTCTTTTATGCTAGTTTGTGGCTTTTTATTATGGCATCTTCTTGCTTTGTGGGGAGCCTGCGTGCCCTCTTTTTCTTGTTCATGACTTTGTGGGGTTTCCCACGGGTTCTTGACTGAGAGTTATTAGTCATCCTCTTGGGGTATGCCCCTCGTATTTGTAAATTTTTGTCTTTATACATACTTACCTTATCAAAAAAAAGTTTAGGGTTTAGGGTTTTAGGGTTTTGGGGGTTTAGGGTTTAGGGTTTTGGGGGTTTTGGGGTTTAGGATTTAGGGTTTGTTTTTAGGGGTTAGGGTTTAGGGTTTAGGGTTTAGGATTTAGTGGTTTAGGGTTTAGGTTTGGGGTTTAGGGTTTAGGGGTTTAGGGTTTTAGGGGTTTAGGGGTTTAGGGTTTAGGGTTTAGGGTTTAGTTTTAGGGTTTTGGGTTTAGGGTGTAGGGGTTTTGGGTTTTGGGTTTTGGGTTTTTAAGGGTTAAAGGTTTTAAGGGTTTAGGGGTTTAGGGTTTTTAGGGGTTTAGGTTTTAGGGTTTAGGGTTTAGGGTTTTAGGGTTTGTTTAGTTTAGGGTTTTGTTTTTAGGGTTAGGTTTTTAGGGTTTAGGGTTTTTAGGGTTTTAGCATTTATGGTTAGGGTTTATGGTTTTTAGGGTTTTGGTTTATAGTTTAGGGTTTGGGTTTTATTGGGTTTAGGGTTTAGGGTGTTTAGGGTTTTAGGGTTTAGGGTTTTGGGTTTAGGGTTTAGGGGTTTAGGGTTTAGGGTTAGGGAAAAATTGGAATTTTTTTCAAGTATTTTTCACTCAACTCGTGGTCACTGCTGGTACTTTGCTGGCTCATTCCTGGCGTTTCCAGCATCGGAATCCGCAATCCAGCCATCCTTGGAAGCTTGTTCAACCATTTTTCTAGTCGTTCCGTCACTGCCCGTTTGGAGTCCTGGTCATCGGGATTTGTCTGTCGAATTTGACAAAAACTGCACATTTATTTTCTTCGCAGTGGGTTTTTTAAATCGGGAATTGCAATGGAGTGCCAATACTGACTCATCCGGGCAGATCGACAATCCCCACATCTTTTTGCACCTTGTTGACCTCTGGTTGCCGGAAAAACCCACTGTTTTTTTGCGAGATGTTGGGTTTGGTTGGGTTTTTATGCCATTTCGTGGACCTATTTTGGTGTGATTTTTTGCAATTTTTCTCTCTTGGTTTCTTGCGGGTTTTGATTTTGTAGATTTGTGGAAAATTTGGTTGCATTCTGATCGGTTTGATCGTGCACGCAAGGTGTTCGACAAAAGGCTGCAGCAAGGCTTGCACTCCCGCACGCCGCGGCTGGCTGCCCAGCCGCATGCTCACAACCAACTGCCCAGCGCTCGCGGCCAGCACCCCAGCGCGCCGAACGCCCAGGCCTTCCCTCGGTATGGTTATATGGATATTGGCCAATGTATCCATGATGCTGATTGATTGGGGTTCCTTTTATTGGGCTTCGGTATACTTGGCATAACGGTCAACAGGGCGATGGGATTATTTACGGAAGCTTGATTGGGTCTTTGTATCACTTTCTTGGTTCCTTGATCGACCAACACAGTTCAGAGTTCCGACCCTCGAGATGTTTCAGATCATAGCTCTGTTGTCGTCCGTTTAGTCCCAGTCGTGGCAAGGTACCATCCCCTTTTAAATTTCTAAATTTTTGGGCTGATCATGCAAATTTTAGGGATATTTTTCAGGCAGTTTGGGACGAGCCTATTGTAGGCAATCCTATGTTCTGTCTTACACAGAAATTGGGGTTAGTGAAACGGAAGCTAAAAGCTCTACATATAGGGATTCCAGTCATATCTCCAGCAGGTTTAGGGTTTAGGGTTTTTAGGATTTTTAGGGTTTATGGTTTTTAGGGTTTTAGGGTTTGGGTTTAGGGTTTAGGGTTTTTAGGGTTTAGGGTTTAGGGTTTTTAGGGTTTTTAGGGTTTTAGGGTTTAGGTTTAGGGTTGGTTTAGGGGTTTAGGGGTTAGGGTTTAGGGTTTTAGGGTTTTAGAGTTTGGGTTTAGGGTTTAGGGAGGGAAAAAAAAAAAACTGGAATTTTTTCAATTTTTTTCTCTCAACTCGTGGTCGCTGTCGGTACTTTGTCGGCTTATTCTTGTCACGTCTGACATCAGAATCCGACGATTCAACCATCTTTGGAAAGCTTGTTCAACCCTTTTTCTGGTCGTTCCATCACTGCCCATTTGGAGGCCCTGGTTGCTGGGATTTGTCCATCGAATTTGACGAAAACTGCACATCTAGATTTTCTTCGCAGTGGGTTTTTTCATTCAGGAATTGCAATGAGCGCAATACTGACTCATCCGGGCAAGATCGACAATCCCACGTCTTTTTGCACTTGTTGACCTTTGATTGCCGAAAAACCCACTGTTTTTTTCGTGGAATGTGTGGTTTGGTTGGGTTTTATGCCATTCTGTGGAATTGTTTTGGTGTGATTTTTTTGTGTTTTTGCAGTTTTTTTCTTCTTGGTTTCTTGCTGGGTTTTGATTTTGCAGATTCGTGGAAAATTGGGTTGCATTCTGCATGATTTTGATCGTGCACGGGTGTTTGACAAAAGTCTACAGCAAGGCTTGCAGTCACGCGCACGCGGCCAACGCGCAGTGCCGCCCCCAGCGCCCAGCGCCTGGCCCTTCCCTTTTAGCCCTCCCGACCACATTCCACTTTCCATCACCAAAACCTCTTCACCCCAACCACTGATTCAAAAATCCCTGCTCTTACAAACTCTGAAACTCACCAAAATCACCATTTATTCCTGCCACCGACGTCTCGACAAAATGTCCAAGGGCCGTGAATGTTTGGGGGTAAGTGTATTATTCTACACAATGGCATGCTTAGTTTACTTTTGATAAAAGCCGCATCTCTAGAGTTCCAGTATGGGCTCGTTTGCATGGTTTGCCTTATCCTTTGTGTCCCACAAAGGACTCTACATGGTTTCCTCTATGTTAGGTCGACCGTTGTCTAGTGATAACAACATCAAGGCGGACCCGTTTGGATTATGCTCGGGTATGTGTTGAGTTAGATGCTGCAAACTCTGAGACGTCATATTGAATTTCAATGCCGTTATCTGCAAAGCCTATTCAGATTATAGTGGAATATGAGTGGACCCCCAAAAGGTGCCCTAAATCTGTGTTTTTGGTCATGTTTGTCACCAGCCAGAGTACCTACTACAGCTACAGCTCAGGGTAGAATAAGACAGTTACTAGTTTCTAGAAGGTACCAGGAAAGCAATGCAATCTGAGAACTGCGATCCTTTGAATAGTCAGCCAATATTGATCCCTTAGGGAGAGACACTGGGGATTGGAGAGGAGTTTTAGTGCCATCTACGGTTTCAATTCCGAGTACAATTAGAGTTGGGGATGCTTCTGGCTTTGGTCCCGTATCAGCAGACTGTTTGTGCTAACAGAAGTAATTTTCTGGCTCTGAATCGGGTCGGAACCTGATTCCCCTTTTCCATTGAGGATGAGCAAGACCGTATGGGATTTACAAAATTGCACAGAAAACACTCAGTCCTTTATGAGTTCTAGGAGTAGGCACTTCCAACAGGTTTGCCTCGCTTGTTTTGCATAGTGACGATCTTCAACACCAGATGCCACCTTACTGGATCAGTTTCCTTGCCACCCCTGGCAAAGGCGATAGTCGAGAAAGCGGGGCTTCGGCTCAAGTGATTTCTTAGCTTGTTTCTATCCCAATTCCAATGATAGGGAGTTGGAATATTAGAGGCCTTAACGGCTTCTCGAAACAACGCGCTGTGCGGAATTGGATTTCTGACTCTCTTTGGGTTTGATTGGTTGTTTGGAGACTAAGGTTGGGCAGTCTCTTTTACAGTTAGTGGTCTGGTCTGTTTGTCCTTCGTGATAGTTTTTATCGAATGCGACAGATTTTATTGCTTCCGTGTCCTGGTATGTTGGACTCTTCTCTTTACTCTGTGCATAGTCTTCATTGCTCTCTTCAGGAGATTACTGCAGGGTTACTCATGTTTCTGAGGGTTCTCATTTGGGATTCCTTTGTGTATAGTTCTATGACCCTGGGAATCGCCGCAATCTGTGGGATTTCCTTAGGGATCAGTCAGCAGTGTTTGAGTCAGAGGGGCTCCCATGGCTTGTGTTGGGTGATTTTAATGCCATCTTGGAGCCTCTGACAGAGTGGGTGGTGATCCGGCGTGGTATGGTTATATGGATGATTTTGGCCAATGTATCCATGATGCTGAGTTGATTGGGTTTCCTTTTACTGGGCTACGGTAACTTGGCATAACATTAACAGGGCGATGTATTATTTTGCAGAGCTCGATTGAGTCTTTGCATCACTTTCTTGGTTCCTTGATCGACCAGGCACAGTTTCAGGTTCCGACCTCGAGATGTTTCAGATCATATCTCTATTGTCACCGATTTGGTCCCCACCGTGGCAAGGTACCATCCCCTTTTAAATTTCTAATTTTTTGGGCTGATCATGCAAATTTTAGGGGTATTGTTCAGGCAGTTTGGGACGAGCCTATTGTAGGCAATTCTATGTTCCGTCTTACGCAAAAATTGGGGTTAGTGAACGGAAGCTAAAAGCTTTACATATTAGGGTTTCCAGTCATATCTCCAGCAGGGTAATTGAGGCTCGGGCTCGGTGGGCAGCGCCCAGGGAAATTTGATCGGGACCCCTTTTCTACTGAGTGTATCCTCAGGAGAGGAACTTTGCCAACCAGTATTTCAGTCTTTGTCGAGATGAGGAGGCTTTCTTTAAGCAGCGGTCTCGTGTTCAGTGGTTGCACTTAGGGGATCAGAATACAAGTTCTTTCATAAGTCGTTGATCCATATCAGGTTCGGAACCGCATCCACGTTTGACTGATGGGAATGGTACACATTTACTGACAGTCAGGGTTTAGGGCGTTTGGCGGTGGGTTTTTTTCAGGATCTTCTTGCTGTCCCTAGTCAACCTCAGATTGCAGGGGCTTCCAGGTATTTTTCTGGCCGCATTTCTCCTGATATGATTCTCCATTGACTCGCCTATCACTGATATGAATTAGGATTGCTTTATTCTCTATCTCGGATGATAAATCCCTCGCCCGGATGGATTCACATCTTTGTTTTTTAAGCGGGCATGGGATATTATTGGTTCAATTTCAGGGATGCAGTGAGACATTTTTTGCTACTAATGAAATCCAAGATGTGTTGATGCCATTAGGATCGCTTTGGTTCCTAAGTGGAGAGCCCGAGTCGTATGACAGACTTTAGGTCGATATCTTGTTGTAATGTACTTTACAAGTGATTTCTAAGGTGATTGTGAGTCGTTTTTAAAGTTGTGCTTCTAGATATTATTGGGGTTTCCCAGTCAGCTTTTGTCCCAGGTCGAAGGATTTCTGATATATATTCTACTGACTCGGAGCTTTTGCGGAATTATCATCTTGGGGTACTTCACCTCGATGTGCCCTTAAAGTTGATATTGCAAAGCTTTTGATACTGTGAGTTGGGAGTTCATCCTTTTGGGATTGTGTACTGTGGGTTTTCCTGAGCGTATGGTGAGGTGGATCATGACATGTTCTTTACATCGTATTTCTCTGTTGCCCTGAACGAGAGCTTCATGGATTATTTAGGTCCTCCAGATGTGGCGGAGAGGGACCCTCTTTCTCCTTACCTTTTTGTGTTGGCTATGGAGGTTTAGCTGGTATTTTTCGGGAAACCTCTCACAGCCCTGGTTTCAGTATCATTGGAGATGTAGGCAGGCACCTATTACTCATTGTGTTTTGCGGATGATTTGATGGTGTTTTGTAGAGCAATCTTCCTATGTTAACTTGATCAAATCGGCCTTGGATTTTTGCTAAGATTTCTGGATTAGTGACTAATGCAGAAAGAGCCAGTTGTTTCTTTTTGGAGTTACAGATGAGGAGCAGATTGGGTTACAGTCTATCATGGGTTTCCATTGGGCCAGTTACCGTAAGATATCAGGGGTTCCTCTAATCTTTACCCGCCTTCGACATTCTGATTGTAGGCCTCTTTTAAGGAATTTCTCTCGATTAGGCTATGGACGTCGGCATCTTTGACCTATAGGTCGACTATAGTTGATAAGTCGGTACTTTTCTCCATACAGGTTTATTGGTCCTCCATGTTTCTTTTGTCGGCAGCTACAGTTAGATGGATTGTGAGTATTTTGGCCTCGTTTCTTTGGAAGGGTACTTCTTTGTCCCCTTCTGGTGCTAAGGTTGCATGGTCTTCTGTTTGCTATCCATTGACGGAGGGTGGCCTGTGTTAGAGTAGATCCTTACGCCAATCAATTATTGTAGAATTGACTCTTTGTAATATGTTCATTAATCAATAAAAAAGGCTTTATTCTATATCGCGTAAATCATTATTATTGCAATATGTATGTATTGTCCTTAGAATGGCAGAACCATGACGAGGTATCAGTGTTTCAAATCTTGATAGTGAGACCCCTTGAGCAATATGGGGCATTCTAGAAATGTCCATAGCCCTAGTATTATTCTGAAGTAAGGGCACAGATAATACGGTAAGGCTATCATAGTGTTGAACAGCCCTGTCGAAAGGCAGTGACTAATCTCACTTGTCAAGGTCGTTTGGTGCAACCTGGTGCAACACACTGGGTGCTTGTTGTAGGCGGATATACCGCAGCAAGTTCACTGGACTGACCCACCAGAGGATTCCATATGGATGGTAACCCCAATGTCTATGGAACAAATCCTCTAACGAATGGTGGTGCATGTGATCCTTAACTTGAGATCACCAGAGTGCCTGTGCACCATTGGTAACATTTGACACTAGCCTAACGCAGTTCTATTCAGAGCTGTCATACGGTGGTGATTGGCTATATCAAGGAGTGTATCAAGACTATGGTGGATTGACAGAGGATTCATCACTCCCAGGTACGGGAGAGTTATCTCACGGCGCAATTCAGTTATATGGCAATGACACTAAAACTGTGGCCACAGTGGATTGAGTTGTTGCTCTATCCAGATTATAATACGGGTCATTGGTCCAGAAACTGAATATATAATATCGAGAGTAACCGAAGTTGCCACTATTTCTAGCCTTCGTCTCGTCAGATAACGTATGATGAAAGGATCGAATTGTACGGTAACCATATCGTTGACAGGTAGCTACTTTGTTGAATCCGAATCTATCGGGTCCATGATGCCTTACTAGGGGCCAATCTGGTCTGGTGTATAGTGAGATGATAATTGGTGTTAATCGCGATACTATACACTACTGGTATGATGAGGGAGCCTATGGGTCACACACATAGAAGTAATTAAGACTCAGGAAGAAAGAAGGCGTTTTCGTCTTTTTGGGAGAAAGGGTATTTGGTAATTTCACAGTGCAATTAAATTTGCTGAGGTCGTAGCCTTATTTAATTTGTTAGAAAAATTAAATAAGTGAGATTCCGTTTAAATATATGTTTGCATATATTTAAATAAATTATCATTATTGTTAAATGTTATATCTATATTAAATATATATAATTGATTTTTAATTGAATAATGATAAATAAATAAAATATCTAATTTGGGAGTGTTTGGCAACATGGGGTGTTTGGTTGGAGCCCAAGCCCATCCTTGGGGAATAGGGCAACTTAGTTTTACCTATAAAGAAAATGTGTGTGTGAAATTAAACAAGTTTTTCTTAGTTCATTTTTCAATAAAACAAACCACACAGCAGCCCCATTTTGACTCTCCCATGCCACTTTCACTGTTTGATTGAAAATCAAACTTTTTCTTTTTGTTCTTCTTGATTTCTTGGCCAAGGAGATCTGCAAATCCCTCATTGGTTCTTGGTGGTTGTCTTCGCGTGGACTTCTTGGTTCGATCCTATACTTGGATCGGTAGCAAACACGTTCAGAGACAATATTGGTGGAGCCTCCAACTGGGTATGAATCTAAACCTTTGATTTATTTTTCTGCAGATTCTTATAAAATATAAACTATAATTTTCTATGATTTTGGGTTCTAAGGAACGATCCATGGTTGTAATTTTTTTGTTTTCCTGCTGCAACCGGGTCGTTTCCTAACAGCCTGGGGATTAAGAGGTCCAAGATTGGAATAGGGCGGCTATTCTCAAACACGTTTGGAGGCTACTTACTGATAGATCTTCTATATGGTCTTCTTGGGCCGTTCGGTTCTCCTCTGGTCGGTCCTTTTGGCATATCCGAGTTACTTCTGGCTTCATGGGCTTGGAGGAAGATTTACTTAGCAGGGTTTGGTGCGGGGTCTATTGTGACTTGTATTGGAGATGGTAGGGACACCATGTTATGGCGAGATCACTGGCTTCCGCAGGGTCCTCTGTGTGACTTATCCCTTTTAGAACCTTGACTTCCATTGGTTTACCGTGGGATGCTCGGGTTTAGACAATATTCGGGATGGGTTGTGGGACTTTCCTTCGGCAGTGCAGACCTTCAGTATATCTGGGACTCTATACAGTGCAGCCTTCAGCGAGTCATCCTGACCATCTTGTGTGGAAGGGCCATCCATCTGGACGTTTCCTATTGATTCAGCCTGGAATGTGTTGCGAGACAAACAGATGTGAACTCGATTCATCATCTCTTGTGGTTTCCCGCATATTCCATCACTCTTTCATTCTCTGCTCCTTCTCTTGGTCGGCTCCACACCATGGATCGGCTCAGCTCTCATGGTGTCATTACATCCTCCCGATGTGTTTTGTGCAGATCAGCTACAGAGACCCATGACCATTTGTTTTTCAGCTGTGACTTTTCCAGTTATGTTTGGCAGGAGGTCACTACAGGACGCTTTCTACATGGCCTACTCTCTCGGCTCCCTCTGCTCCATGGGCTAGCTTGCATCTTCGACGAAAAGGTGACTTCAACCTTCTTTCCCGGTTGGTCCTTCAGCCAAGTTATTTCTATGGTTGAACGGAATAATCGCGTGTTGTCAGCATTGTAGCTCTCGAAGAGATATTGTCTTAGCTATTTGTGATCTAGTTCGGCCAAGATTTTGGGTCTAGCACCTAAGTACGAGATCTCGACTCGCTCCGTGTGATATGGCACTTCCTGACAACTTTGTAAGAACCTGCATGCTCTTTTGTGCTGGTTTGGCTTTGTGTTTGTGGTGAGCCTGCTGCTCTTTTATGCCGGTTTGTGCTTTGTGTTTTGTGAGCCTGCGTGCTCTTTTATCTGGGTTGTGCTTTATTATTTAGCATCTTCTTCTTTGTGGGGACCTACTGCTCTCTTTTTGCTCTCATGACTTTGTGGGTTTTCCCACGGTTCTTGACTGAGAGTTATCAGTCATCCTCGTGGGTATGCCCTCGTATTTGTACATTTTTTGTCTTATACATACTTACCTTATCCAAAAAAAAAGTTCAGGGTTTAGGGTTTAGGGTTTCAGAGTTTTGGGTTTTGGGTTTGGGTTTGGGTTTGGCGTTTGGGGGTTTGGCGTTTGGGGTTTGGGGTTTTGGGTTTGAGGTTTAGGGTTTCGGGTTTTGGGTTTTGGGTTTTGGGTTTAGGGTTTAGGGTTTAAGGTTTTTTTAGGGTTTAGGGTTTTAGGTTTGGGTTTAGGGTTTTTTGGGGTTTTGGGTTTGGGTTTGGGTTTAGGGTTTGGGGTTTGGGTTTTTTTTTTTTGGGGTTTTTAGGGTTTAGGGTTGTTTAGGGTTTCGGCTTTTAGGCTTCAGGTTTTTAGGGTTTAGGTTTTTGGGTTTGCGGGTTTTTTAGGCTTCAGGGTTTTTAGGCTTAGGGTTTTTTTAGGGTTATGGTTTCGGGTTTAGGGTTTTTTGGTTTAGGTTTTTTTTCGGTTTCGGGTTTAGGGTTTTTTAGGGTTTGAGGTTTTTAGGGTTTGGGGTTTAGGGTTTTTTTGGGTTTGGGTGTTTGGGGTTTAGGGCTTTTTCGTTTTAGGGTTTTTTGGTTTAGGGTTTTTGGTTTACGGTTTGGGTTTAGGGTTTAGGGTTTAGGGTTTAGGGTTAGGGTTTAGGGTTTTAGGGTTTAGGGTTTACAGTTTTTTAGGGTTTAGGGTTTCGGTTTAGGGTTTAGGGTTTAGTGTTTTTTAGGGTTTAGGTTAGGTTTTTTAGGGTTTTTTAGGGTTTCGGGTTTTTTAGGCTTCAGGGTTTTTAGGTTTAGGTTTTTTTAGGTTTTAGGGTTTTTTTGGTTTCGGGTTTAGGGTTTTTTAGGGTTTGGGGTTTTTTAGGGTTTTTGGTTTATGTTTGGGGTTTAGGGTTTTTTTTGGGTTTGGGGTTTAGGCTTTTTCGGGTTTAGGGTTTTTTTCGGGTTTTTGGTTTACGGTTTGGGGTTTAGGGTTTAGGGTTTGGGGTTTTAGGGTTTGGGGTTAGGTTTGGGTTTTAGTTTAGGGTTTCTTAGGGTTTAGGGTTTACAGTTTTTTTGGGTTTAGGGTTTCGGTTTTCAGTTTGTGTTTTGCGGATGATTTGATGGTGTTTTGTAGAGCAGATGCTTCCTCTGTTAGCTTGATCAAATCGGCCTTGGATTATTTTGCTAAGGTTTCTGGATTAGTGACTAATGCAGAGAAGAGTTAGTTGTTTCTTTCTGGAGTTACAGATGAGGAGCAGATTGGGTTACAGTCTATCATGGGTTTCCAGTTGGGCCAGTTACCGGTAAGATATCAAGGGGTTCCTCTAATCTCTACCCGCCTTCGACATTCTGATTGTAGGCCTCTGTTGAAGCGAATTCTCTCTCGGATTAGGCTATGGACGTCAGCATCTTTGACCTATGCAGGCCAACTACAGTTGATAAAGTCGGTACTTTTCTCCATACAGGTTTATTGGTCTTCCATGTTTCTTTTGCCGGCAGCTACAGTTAGACGGATTGAGAGTATTTTGGCCTCGTTTCTTTGGAAGGGTACTTCTTTGTCCCCTTCTGGTGCTAAGGTTGTATGGTCTTCTGTTTGCTATCCATTGATGGAGGGTGGCCTGGGGATTAAGAGGATCCAAGATTGGAATAGGGCGGTTATTCTCAAACACGTTTGGAGGCTACTTACTGATAGATCTTCTATATGGTCTTCTTGGGCCTGTTCGGTTCTCCCTCGTGGTCGGTCCTTTTGGCATATCCGAGTTACTTCTGGGGCTTCATAGGCTTGGAGGAAGATTTTACTTAGCAGGGTTTGGTGCCGGGGTCTTATTGTGACTTGTATTGGAGATGGTAGGGACACCATGTTATGGCG
Organism: Pistacia vera; assembly: GCF_008641045.1. Classification (NCBI taxonomy): domain Eukaryota; kingdom Viridiplantae; phylum Streptophyta; class Magnoliopsida; order Sapindales; family Anacardiaceae; genus Pistacia; species Pistacia vera. The sequence goes on along the minus strand of NW_022195866.1, from coordinate 697,284 downwards.
AGATCACTGGCTTCCGCAGGGTCCTCTGTGTGACTTGATCCCTTTTAGAACCTTGACTTCCACTAGTTTGCCGTGGGATGCTCGGGTTTCAGACATTATTTGGGATGGTTTGTGGGACTTTCCTTCGGGCAGTGCAGATCTTCAGCATATCTGGGACTCTATTACAGTGTAGCCTTCAGCGAGTCATCCTGACCATCTTGTGTGGAAGGGCCATCCATCTGGACGTTTCTCTATTGATTCAGCCTGGAATGTGTTGCGAGACAAATGTGATGTGAACTCGATTCATCATCTCTTGTGGTTTCCCGGGCATATTCCACGTCACTCTTTCATTCTCTGGCTCACTTCTCTTGGTCGGCTCCACACCATGGATCAGCTCAGCTCTCATGGTGTCATTACGTCCTCCCGATGTGTTTTGTGCAGATCAGCTACAAAGACCCATGACCATTTGTTTTTCAGCTGTGACTTTTCCAGTTATGTTTGGCAGGAGGTCACTACCAGGACGCTTTCTACATGGCCTACTCTCTCCTGGCTCCCTCTGCTCCAGTGGGCTAGCTTGCATCTTCGACGAAAAGGTGACTTCAACCACCTTCTTTCCCGGTTGGTCTTTTCAGCCACAGTTTATTGAACGGAATAATCGCGTCTTTTGTCAGCATTGTAGCTCTCGCAGAGATATTGTCTTAGCTATTTGTGATCTAGTTTGGGCCAAGATTTTGGGTCCAGCACCTAAGTACGAGATCTCAACTCAGCTCCATGTGATATGGCATCTTCCTGACTAGCTTTGTAAGGAACCTGCATGCTCTTTTGTGCCGGTTTGTGGCTTTGTGTTTGTGGTGAGCCTACGTGCTCTTTTATGCCGATTTGTGGCTTTGTGTTTGTGGTGAGCCTGCGTGCTTTTTTATGCCGGTTTGTGCCTTTATTATTTATGGCATCTTTTTGCTTTGTGGGGAGCCTGCGTGCTCTCTTTTTGTTGTTCATGACTTTGTGGGTTTTCCCATGGGTTCTTGACTGAGAGTTATCAGTCATCCTCTTAGGGTATGCCCCTCGTATTTGTACATTTTTTGTCTTTTATACATACTTACCTTATCCAAAAAAAAAAAGGGTCAGGTCGCGTTCAGCGAGCTGACTTGCAAATGATTACAAAAGAGAGAATAAGCTATTACAGAGAGAATTTAGCTATTACAGAGTGAAAATAAGCCAATCCCACAAACGGAAGAGGAGCTCTCTATTTATAGTGGGATGTATTGGAGTAATGATTATAGAATCCATAAAAAATGGGCAGATACGGTACAAATCCTTCTTTGCGTCCCGTTGCTCACCCACTCGAGTGATTTCCTTGTGTAGTATAGGGTTTGGACAAGTGGATGGCCTCTAGCCTTTCATTAGTCTGGCGCGCACCCACTACACTGGCAAAAGCATACTACTCACGCCAACATGCGACATGGCAGCGTCTGAACGACTGTAGGATCTGCCTAGACTCTGACAGTTCACGCTGACCGGGCTCTACGTCAGCCCTACTTTTTCAGGCATAACAGAAGTCCCTTAGTTTTTAAGGTTTGAGGATCAAACCTTGGAAACTACATAATTATGCCTTGACCTGATGCGTTCGAAGAGATAATGGTTGACTCGACCTACTTGCAAAGAGGTCGAGAACATATTTCAACACAGGCGACCTGAAACGATCCTTGCTATAAGGTTAGCGACCCTATTTTAGATCGTATTCAGGACCATAACGATAATGCCGACCTGGACTTAATTCTGCGACCTAATTACACTTGGCAAGTTTTGTTAAGAACAAAGGATCACGTTGCTTTGCAACTGATGTCCGTTGAGGTCGACAGGTTGCATCGCTTCGCGACTGACGAGATGAGATTGAAGAGTTACGTCGCTTTGCAACTTACAAGATGAAGAGTGTTTTTCATAACGACCTCTTCAAATGTTTTTCCATTGCGCTTTTGCTGCAGGTGCATTTAATGAAGTGCTTTCTGTTCTCACAGACGTGCCTTATGCGCAATAAGTGCCAGCCATGCGCATTAAATGCGAGCCATGCTGAAACGACATTCCCTATCAGAGCATTAAATTCGGACGTGGGTGCATTTAATATGGAGGAGGGAGAACTTGCCGTTGCTTGAGTTTTTCAATGGAAAAGAACGACGGTTTGGTTTCTTGAGGCGTGATGGTCACTCTTCTCTATTGATTCGCGAGACGTGGTCGCGAGACGTGGTCGCGATCAAAGGTCAGATGCGTTTGACTCTGGGAAACCAAAGTGCCTTTTCTCTCACTATAAAACCTAGGTTTACTTCAGGCAATGTCACAATATTCATCTTCTCAGAGAGAGCAAGAGATTTTCGTGAACTTTGATTCTTTGCCTTTCAAACTAGTGCGCACTTGATATTTGAAGCAGAAGGATCGATCTTCTCATTTCAGGAGGTAAGGATTGTCCCTCTGCTATTTTTATTGTTGTTTTCGGTAGTCGCCATGCGACGATAGTCCGTCAGTAGTTGACCAGAGATGAAATACTCTCTTTGGGATTGAGCCATTAATGGTGGCCCTAAAAGTATTCTGTTAGGGTTTTTTTTTTCCTTCCACGTTATCGTACATAATAGTGTATGAGGACTGAACGATTCCCTGCTTGTCACTTTTGCAGACTACAGTAAAATGGACCCCCCAACGACCAGAGCCAAAGAAGGGGCCAGTTTGGCTATGCAGGATGCTCTTGCGGGTCCCCCTCAAGAGATCCTGTCGGTGCTTATCAATGAAGAGCTTCAAAGGGTGATAGACCAATATGCTGTCCGCGTGGAGGTCTTCCAAGACAAGACACGCATAGCTCGGAATCCACCACGAGGGCTGGCCGCGATCTCCGAGGACATTTTCAATGGTGGGGGATTGATCCCTTTCCACCCGTTTGTTGGGTCAGTCCTTGACCATTTTGGGATTGTACCCTTGCAGCTCACACCAAACGCGTATATGATAGTTGTGGCCATGTACATTCCGTGCCGTGAAAACTGGCTGGGCGAGCTAACCGCGCTAGAGCTTGGTTGCTCGTATATCCTGAAAAAGAGTAAGGACAAAGATTCCTATTACCTTTCCAGGCGAACCACCATTGGAGTGGGAATATATAGCTACCTGAGCAATGCAGGGGCGTATGAGACGAAGTTCTTTTTCTTTTGTTATGACGGTCTTTGCTATTTCCAGGATCCGAGAAGGTTTTCCGTTTTTATCACTTTGCGAACTTTTTTGGTCTTCGTTAACGAGCTCTAATTTTCTTTGCAGTCAACAAACTTGCGAAAATACGGCTTTTTCAACTCGGAAGCGACCTTAGAGCCCCCACCAAGAAAGCTTCGCATCATTGGTTTATTTTTTTTAGTTGTGCGTGCAGCAAACTATTTTGCTAACGACGTTCACATGCAGTGACCATGTCTCCAAGGGTGTCCAGATCGCCACGAGCGAAGCAGTTCACCTTCCTTAGAGTGGGGGCCACCGGACTGATTGAAGGTGCTCCCTCCGGCCCTCCTACTAGAAAGGCACCGACTGGTGCTTTGATCTGACCTGCGGACGCTCCCCAGCCCCCGAATGTTCATCCGAGGCAGAAGACGATGGCCCAACGGCCCAAGAAGAGGCGGCAAATTCAGACCAAAGAATCAGAGTCTGAGCCTAAGGACCTGGGTGTTCAGCCCGAGAAGTCGTAAGCCTACCAAGCACTCTGCTCGGGAGGGCCTGCCAAGGGTGTGACCGGCATCTCTATTGCCCCGGGGGTACTGCGAACAAGACAGAGCGAGGTCGTGAACCTTGGGAGGAGACCGGGCAAGGAACCGATGGGCGGCACGACTCCTGTTGGAGGTGCGGGCACAGACACTCCTGTGCTTGACTCAATGGGACAACTTTCGGACCATCGGTAGCTGATGGTTTTTACCCTACTAGAGTACAGGCTCACAGAGGCTTTTGAGAGTTCGTGACTTCCGATTATGTGGACCTGATATCCACATCCATTCGGCACTTGAGCAAGGTAGGATAAGCTGTCTTTGGCAAGGACTTTGCTTCTTTTTGGTAGCAAAGAAACTAACTTGTTATTTCTTTTGTTCGCAGGCCTTGCTTTCCATGCAATTGTCCCTACAAAAGGTCTAATTGGGAGCCGCCGAGGGGATGGTCACGTTGAGAGAAGAGAACACTCGGCTCAAACGGGACTTCAAAGCCACTGAAGCAGAGAAAGACTTATCCACCGCTTCGGTGAACTATTACCTGAATGAGAGAAACACTGCTCTTCGCACGGTGGACTTCCAAAAAGCCGAGCTTGAGAAACATGGGGAGGAGATGAAAGAGCTTCAGAGGACAGTGGCCAGACTCACCAGGGAGGCTGGAGAGAAAGACTAAGAGCTGAAAACGACCTCTCAGCGGGCCTTGCGGGCAGAGCAGGAGAGGGGCGAGCTGTGGGAGGCCACTGAAAAGCAAAGGCAGACGTTGGAGGCCATGCTGCAAGCTAGTTTGGGAAGAGTCACTTTGCTAACTAAAGAGATGCAGGATCAAGGGGTGGAGATCGAGTCGAAGGCCGCTGAATGGGAAATTCAGTACATCTATGCCCTACGGCCGAGGAATCTCGAACTGGATATGTCCGAACTCCTGGAGGAGTACCAGGAAATCCTTAGATCTATGGTGCGACTCGACGATGAGGAGGCAGCGGAGGTCACCTGAGGACCTGACCAGGGGGAGCATTCGGGGTATGTCCCTGAGGAACCCGCAACTGGCCAAGTGATTGGCGATAAGCCTGGGGATGACAAGGTCGCGCCTTCGGGAATTGGGGATGAAGGTCACTGATTGCCTTTACTTTTGTATTGGCTTTCCTATGCCTGCTTTTTGTATTCCTTTTATGAATAAAGACAAGGCTTTCTTAATCCGCTATGAATATTTACAATTTTCGTACTATTACACATGAGGTCGCACTCTAACTATTTTACCATTACAATGGAACAAGTTTATGTGAACAAAATCATACAGATGGGAAGATAATAATTACAAACGAACAGAATTATAGAATTGTACATTTGCTATTTACAAAGACTTAAGGTAAAATCTTTACAAGGAAAAATTAAGTTCGAAATTACTGATAATATGGTGGCAGATGCTAAGCATTCCAAGCTCATGGCACTACGGAACCATTCATTCTTTTGAGATGGTAAGTCCCCGGTTTTATCACTTTGGCGATGCGGTATGGGCCTTCCCAGTTTGGTCCCAAAACTCCCGCACTTAGTTCCCTAGTACCAAGAAGAACTTCCTGCAAGACAAGGTCGCTGACCTGGAGGTCTCTTCTTCTGACCTTATAGTCGAAGAACCTTTTAGCGCATTGCTGGTATGCTGCTATTCTTAGTTGAGCCTTACTGCGATGTTCTTCAACTCAGCCCAGACTTGCGCCATAAGTGCTTCATTATCGGCATCGTTGAACAGGTCCTTCCAAAGTGAACCGGTCCTTACCTGCATAGGGATCATCACTTCGCAGCCATATGCTAGTGAAAAGGGGGTTTCTGAGGTAGAGGTTCTCGTAGTTGTCCTGTATGCCCATAGGAGTTCGGGGAGGTTGTCGACCCAATTCCTTTTGGCTGTGCCAAGTTTAGCCTTCAGAGTGTGCTTGATGGTTTTGTTAACAGCTTCAACTTAACTATTCGCTTGCGGTATTGCGACAGAGGAAACTTTTTATGGATACCCAGCTCATCGCAAAACTTCTTGAACTCCGCGTTGTCGAACTGCTTGCCATTATCTGAGATGAGGGTATGAGGAATCCCGTAGCGGCAAACAATGCTCTTGAAGACGATGTCCTTGAGCTTTTTGGTGGTAATTGCGGCTAATGGTTCTGCTTTGACCCACTAGTTGAAGTAGTCTACCGCGACCACCGCATATTTGATTCCCTCTTTACCAATTGGCATGGGACCAATGAGAGTGATTCCCCACATGGAGAATGGCCAGGGGCTGGTCATGGTTATTAGCTGGTAGGAAGGAGCTTGCGGTATGTTTGCAAACCGTTGGCACTTGTCACACTTTTTGACAAAGTTATAGGTGTTTTCTTGGATCATGGGCCAATAATACCCTTAACGAACAACTTTGTTGGCAAGAGATCATGCGACTGTGTGATTATCGTAGATCCCTTCATGTATCTCCCTCATGATGTAGTCTGCTTCTTCGCTGGTTACACATCGGAGGAGAGGGGCACTAAACCCTTGCCTGTACAGCTAGTCTTTGATAAGGGTGTAACGAGCAGATCTTGTTCGCAGGGTCTTTGCCTCGACCTTGTCGTTGGCCAAGGTCCTATCTCGGAGATACTAAATGATGGGGGTCATCCAAGAAACTGATTCTGCAGTATTCACGGCCTGTTCGGTTGAGCTTACACTGGGGGCCTCTATGAACCGAACAGGAATGCTTTTTGGCGCGTCCGAGTCTAACGACGAGGCTATCTTTGCCAAGACATTTGCCACAGAATTATTATCTTTAGGGATCTGTGCAATCATGAAGTGCTTGAACGGCTTAAGTGCGACTTTAGCTTTCTTCAGATAGCAGATCATTTTTTCTTCCTTGGCCTGGTACTCTCCCAAAATCTAGTTGACAACCAGCATGGAGTCGCTGTGGATGCTGATCGCGGTTGAGCCCATTTCTCTGGCCAACCATAATCCAGCGAGTAGAGCTTCATACTCGACCTCATTATTGGTTGCTTTGAACCCAAATCGGAGGATGCCGTGGATATGAGCCCCTTCGGGACTTAGGAGGAGAAGACCTGCCCCAGCCCTCTTTCTGTTCGATGATCCATTGACGTAAAGGCTCCAGGTCGATAGATTTTGGGCAGTTTCCTGAATGGCTTTGTTGGGCTATTGCTCTGACTCATTCGTCGGATGATATGAGAATTCTGATATGAAGTCAGCAACCACCTGCCCTTTAATGGTTGCTTTCGGTCTGTACTTCAGATCGAACTGATTTAATTCCATGGCCTATTTAAGCAATTTACCCGATGCCTCTGGTTTCTGGAGGACCTGCCTGAGCGGGTAATTAGTCATTACATGGATCGTATGGGCGTGGAAGTAAGGTTGCAACTTTCGGGAAGCGATCAGTAGGGCATAAGCTAATCGCTCCATTTTTGGATATCGTATCTTGACATCCAACAAACGCTTGCTTGCGTAATACACTGGCAATTGGACCCTGTTCTCTTCCCCAAACTAAAGCTGCACTGACCGCAAACTGAGAGACTGACAGGTACATGAGGGGGATCTCTTGCTGGAGAGGTTTGGACAGAAGATGTGGCTTTCCAAGGTGCTCTTTAATGCTCTGGAATGCCTGTTCGCATTTGGGAGTCCACTCAAAATTCTTGTTGGCCCTTAGTACATTGAAGAATGGCAAACAACGGTTTGTTGCTCTTGATATGAAGTGACTTAGTTCTGCAATTCGCCCGTTGAGGCTTATAACCTGCTTCTTGGAGGTCGGGCTTTCCATATCGAGGAGAGCTTGGATTTTCTTGGGGTTGATCTCTATTCCCCTCTAGTTAACCATGTATCCTAGGAATTTTCCTTAGGACACTCCGAATGAGCACTTGAGAGGGTTTAGCTTCATTCTGTATTTTCGGAGGATGTCGAACATCTCAGCGAGATGTCCTACGTGATCTGAAGCGACATGCGACTTGACTAGCATGTCATTTACATAAACCTTCATCGATCTCCCGATCTACTCAGAGAACATTCTGTTAACCAGCCGCTGGTAAGTTACGCTAGCATTCTTGAGGCCAAAGGGCATAACCTTGTAGCAATACAGCCCCCGATCTGTCACAAAATAGATATGCTCTTCCTCTGGTGCTTACATTTGCATCTGATTGTATCCTGAGTACGCATCCATAAAACTCAGCAGCTCGTGCCCGGAGGTGGCATCCACGAGCTGGTCGATCCTAGGCAGGGGAAAACCATTTTTCGAGCATCCTTTGTTGAGGTCGGTGAAGTCAACACAGGTCCGCCATTTGCCGTTGGGCTTCTTTACTAGAACCGGGTTGGCAACCCAGCTCAGATGGATCCATTCCGAAGGAGATTATCTACCTCAAGTTTCAAGGTAGCATATCGCTCCGGATCCATCACTCTTCTCTTCTGGCGAACCGGCTTGGCTTCACTATTGATGTTCAAGGCATGGCAAATAACATTCGGGCTGATCCCGACCATATCTGCATGCCACCATGCGAACACATCAATATTCTCTCTGAGGAAGCCGGTTAGTTCGGTGGCGAGCTGGGGGTTGAGATCAACGTTCTAAAACCTAGACAGGATAGGGTGGTCGAATCGGGTTTCGGTGAAATTTCTGGGTTGTAAAGAGCAAAAAATCGGGATTTTGAGTTAGACCGTTTTAAACCGCGGTTGGACCGTCTCACTTTAGCAAACCAACGGTCCAACCGGTATAACATCCAAAACCGATCCAACCTCCTATCCGGTCCACTAACAAATTGAAAACTATTTTAACTTTTTAATGAAAACTGAAAAGCAAACCCTAAAGTCAAAGTGTCAAACCCATTTTTATTTTTACTTTTGCGGTTTAGCTGCAGTGCTGCTACTTTGCTAGTTTGCTCTGCGTGCGATCTCCTTCAGCTTGGCCCTCCTTCAGTTTGCTTTTTTTTTTTTTTTTTTTTTTCTAGTTTGGCTCTCCTCCAGTTCAGTTCAGTCCTCCTCCTCCATTTGCGATCTCCTTCAGCTTCAGCCTTCAAGTGTGAATCAGCCTGCTTCTTCAGTTTGCCTCCTCCAGTTCAGTTTGCGATCTCCTTCAGCTTCAGCCTTCAAGTGTGAATTAGCCTGCTTCTTCGGTTTGCCTCCTCGAGTTCAGTTGGCGATCTCCTTTAGCTTCAGCCTTCAAGTGTGAATCAACAGTCAGCCTGAATTTTTCTGTCTTCTATTTCATCATGATATTTTATATTTGTATTATTGTGAATCTGTGAATGTGATGTGAAATTGTGAATCACTGAATCTGTCAATTGAAATTTTGAAACTCTTAAAACTAATTTCTTATTGTGAATCTCTCAGTTGTCAATTGAATTTCTGAAAGACTGAAATTGTAAAATGTAATTTCTCATGGGAAATTAGAAATTGATGGTGAAAGTTTCACCGTGAAGCTTCATTACAGATCAGAATAATTGAAAGTGGGAGTTTATTCATGTTGTGATAAACTGATAAATGATAATAACGTAGATGTATTTTAAATTTTCATATAGTTTTCCTTGGCTCTACTACTGGAATTTGGCGAATAACAATAGCCAACGGGTGTGCTTCTAGTTGCTTGGAATACTGGAATTTTTATTAATTTTTATTAACTTTTATAAGACGCTAATGGCATCTCGATCACATTATGATCAAAAATTCAGAACACGCGGTAGCTGCTCTTATTTACTGTCACTTGTTACTTGTATATTAATCCCGACCATGGCTTATGAAACATGAACTAAAACTGAGTTATGATCAGAGAGTGTTTGATATTGAGATTTATATTTAAACATTTCAATTGTAATAGTCAAATGCAACTGAGAATCCAACATGGGTAACATGATAAGTTACAGAAATAAGAAATTTTCTCATTTACATGATGCTACCATAAAGTAAAATGCTATTGAGATTTATATTTAAACATTTCAATTGTAATAGTCAAATGCAACTGAGAATCCAACATGGGTAACATGATAAGTATAGAAATAAGAAATTTTCTCATTTACATGATGCTGCCTTAAAGTAAAATGCTATTAGAAATTCATAATTGTTTCTATATACATATAATTTGAATTGATTTTATATTAATTTAAAGTTATGTCTCATAAATTATAACAAATTGATTGTTGGTGGCTACTTGCTAGGGGAGAGAATGTCATCATCTTCGTCTGCACATAACTCATCAGCTGCATCCATTTGCTCGCAATCTTTTCGAGGAAATACTGATATAGCATGGGTACATGTTCTTGAGAGTGTTGATAAAGATGGAAAGAAAATATTATCTTGTCTTCATTGTGGCAAGGTTACTAGAGGTGGTGGTATTTTCCGAATGAAGCAATACCTAGCAGGAGTAAATGGGGATATTGGAAAGTGTCCAAAGGTTCCATTTTGATGTTAAATTCCTTATGAATGAATCACTAAAAGAAATAGGAGTAAAGAATAAGGAAAAAGAAGATTTCCGGAAGCATGCAACTCCTTTTGATGCTATAGTACATGAATTTGAGGGTGATCAGTTAGATGAAGAAAATGAAGAGGTTTTCCCATCATAAATGACCATGAATGAAGGTGGTAGTAGTGGCGGTAAAAAATAATTTCCAAGTAGTAAGAGAAAGAAACCTACGAGGGTTAATTATTTTGGTCCACGAACTACTTCTGGGTCTCAGCCTTTAATTAAGAGTGTTTTGGCTGGAAAAGATGCAAAGTGGAGAGCAGAAATGTCTGTTGCACGATTCTTTTATGATGCTTGCATCCCACTGAATGCTTTAAACTTAATTTATTTTCAGCCTATGTTGGACGCTGTAACTGCAATTGGCCCTGGTTATAAACAACCTACTTACGATGCTATGCGTGTGAATTTATTAAGAGATGCTAAGAAGGAAGTCTAATTACTTGTTGACAATTATAAGAGTATTTGGGAAGAGGTTGGATGTACATTAATGGCTGATGGTTAGACTGATACTTGCCATAGGTCATTGATTAATTTTCTCGTATACTGTCCTAAAGGTGTTTGCTTTATAAAATCAGTGGATGCTTCAGATGTTGTAAAGGATGCCTTTACATTGTTCAAGTTGTTTGAGGAAATGGCTTTATGGGTTGGACCAAACAATATTGTCCATGTTGAACGGATAATGGAGCAAATTTTAAAGCTGTTGGAAGAATGTTGTCTGAGAAGTATGAGAATATTACTTGGTCGCCCTGTGCAGCACATTGCATAAATTTAATTTTGAAAGATATAACTGAGCTGGACCACATAGTGCATCTTGCAAAACATGCTTTTGAAGTAACCAAGTTTGTGTATAATCACACAATTTTGATAGCTTGGTTGAGGAAAAGAGAGGTAATATCTTATAAACTTTTAACTCATGTTTTTGTCAATTTATTACATAATAAACATTTTGTAATAATTTACTAACATCTATCATGTATGTATCACTTGAACAGGGTTGGAAAGAAATCAGACGACCGGGTGCAACTCGGTTTGCTACTATTTTCATTGCGTTTAGAAGTCTACTTGAGCACAAACATGACTTGCAAGCTATGGTGACTGATAGGTTTTTTGTGGACTCTCGATATGCTAGAAGTAGTAAAGGCAAGAATGTTATTCCCATAATTCTAGATAATGAATTTTGGGATGACATGGGTTTAGTTTCCGAAAATGTGGCTCCTTTGATGCGTTTGTTGCGGATTGTAGATTCAAATGAGAGACCTGCAATAGGATATGTGTATGATGGCATGCATAGAGCCAAAAAAGCGATCAAGAAGTTCTTTAAAAAGAAAAAGACATTGTACAAGTCTTATATCGAAATTATTAAGCTGCGGTGGGATAGGCTTTTGCGCTGCGACATTCATGCTGCTACTTATTATTTGAATCCAGCTTTTCAGTATGACCGTGCAACTTTCTACAAGAAACCAGAGGTTATACGTGGTTTCCTTGATGTTGTCGACAATAAAGCAAGTGCATTCAAGTTGAACAATACAAAGTTAGTGGACGAAAGTAGAATATATCGAGACCGCGAGGAAAGCTTTTCTCGTCAATTTTCCTTTCAAGCTTGCAAAACCACACGACCTGGTATGTGAAACTTATTAAATTTCTCAATTTTAAGTCCAATTTCTAAGTTATGAATTTATGTTTATTTCATTATTTCATATGGTTAACACTTTTACTTTCAATTAGATGAATGGTGGAGGACATATGGGTATAGTACTCCACACTTACAATAGTTTGCAATTAAAATTTTGAGCCAAACTTCAACCTCTTTGGGATGTGAGCAAAATTGGAGTGTTTTCGAATGCATCCATACAAAAAGAAGGAATAGATTGGAGCATCAACGGTTGAATGATTTCGTTTTTATCCATTATAACTTGCATTTGAAAAATAGGTATAAAGCATTGTCAATTTTAATATTTTTATTATCTCGTATTTTTATTGATATTTTTATTTGGCGTGTCTTTCAGGATGTGTTAAAAGAAAAGCAGTTGTGATCCTATTGATTATAAAAGCATTGACAAAACAGAATTTTGGATTGCTGATGATGAACAGGAGGGTGATGAATTCAATTTAGATGAATTGGAGGAAGCACTTTACGAAAAAGGATCTATTCCTATCGGTGTTGATGATTAACCCTATTATGATTCAGCAGGTGGTTCACAAGGTTGTTTTCCAACTTTTAACCAACTTGGTAGCTATTTTAAATTATAATATCAAAAAACAATGTACATTATAAGTTTTAACTTATGGTTTTAATTTTTGCTAAATTTGTAGTTGATGGTGATGATAATGACGATGACTCGGATGATGATATGGATAATCAATTTAAGATGGGTTGAACCGTTGAAGATCATGGATGGTGGTTTGGTTGGTGGAATGGATTGATATTGTGCAATTTTATATGTTGGTTGGTGGATTGGTATTTTGATATTTTGTAATTTTGTTTGTTTGTTGGTTGATGGATCATGGATTCATATTTGATATTACTTTGTATTTTGTAATTTGTAATGCCTTTAATGATGTTTGAAAATTGAAACTTTAGAGTTTAGACTTAAACATTAAGTCATTAACTATCAAACTTTGATGATTTTAATATTTTTAAATTTTAGATACATACCAAATCTGAAAATTTTCAGTTTTTTGTTTTTTTTTTTTTGTTTTTGCTGATGTCATCATGTTGATGTCATGCTGACATCATCGATCTGACCGACTGGTCGAACTGTGCAAACTGGGAACTGGACATTTTGGCGGGTCGGCTCTCGGTTCGGTTTTCAGAACATTGGTCTAAAGGCAATCCTTGTCTTGAGGCTGTGACCTTTTTTTTTTTTTTTTTTTTTTTTTTTGAAACTCTCGCCCGAATTTATTAGCTCATTCTCAATTTCTATGGTATTAAGACTATATTTTATGCAGAGGTTCCAAGAATTCTTTCGGCTGTTGAAATTGCTAACAAAAAGGGTTGGCACAATTTGTGTAGGTAGTGATTCCTCCATGTGTGAATTCAATGTTTTAATAATCTTGATAACAAGCCTCCTTGGAAGCTTAGAGTTAATGGTTTGACTATGTTAATCATAGGAACCACATGCATTTAAAATTTACACATGTTTAGATAAGGCAATGTTGTTGCGAACAAGTTTGTTGATCTAGGTTTGGGTTCCCCTTTCATTTGGTGGGATTCACCTCATTCTCAAATTACTACTTTACTTGAGAATGATTTCCTGGTCTTTCCTAACAATTGTTTCTCGTAGTTTGTTTGTTTGTTTGTTTGTTTTGTTTTGTTTTTTTTTTTAATGTTTGCTTTATTGTGGCTTGTATATGAGAGGCTCTTGTTCTTTATGATCTTGTACTCTCCTTTCTTTTTTTTTTTTTTTAAAAAGACTCTTTGAGGTTTAATATATATATATATGTTTGCCTCCCATCCCATCCATGGGATTCCAAAGTCTCAAGCGGTACAACGATTTTTGGAAACTATTGAATAACATTTACTGGTAAAATATCGCTCACTTGATTCAAATGAAAAGAAGTGAATTATTATGTTACCCTTTTTACTGTTTAAGATAGGGAAATTAAATAAGAGAGACCCGCAAAATTTTGATTATATAAGCCCATTGAGGTTTGAAAACCTACAAACAAATCCTTACAGGCTTTCAAACCTACAGATCTTCAATTTCAGCAACGCTTCAAGCCAGACTCTGGCGTCCCGTCAAGCCATAACCCGCCGCAAACGTAGTCATAATTCGACCAACCATATGACAAACAATTAAATAACCACATTTTTGTTTTTCCCCATCATTTTCTGAAGAAAAATTTCTAGGAAGCTTCCCTTTCTTTTCCTTTTAAACTTTACCTTAACATTTAAATTATCACACAAACTCAAATTTAAATTGCTACATACTCTTCTTCAATACAAACTCAGATTGCAACATATTCTTCTTCAATATAAAGTCAAATGAAATCCATATTATAATATGCAGATCAAATTCAAAACCATAAATAAAATAAAAATAAAAATCCAAAACAGTAAATAACGTAACCAAATAATGAGATCAGACGGTTGTTAGGTGTGGGAAATATTGGTATAAAAACAACAAAGTAAATGGAGCACAGCACCCCACCCTGGTACAGACCGACTTTATTTATGAAATGGTGGGGGTCCACACTTGGAGAATAGCCATAGGGTTTCATGGGCTGGCAATCATGTGGCACTTTCAGAAAATCTGACCGTTGGGTTGGGGTCTACTGGAGACATTAGTCAAACTTTAATGAAATTATAATCTAATCTCTATATTTTACTTATTACGCTTGATGTGTGTACTGGCTACTAGCTGTATCTGTATGAGTTTTGTCTCTCTGGAAATTGAAATGATAAGTCTTTTATTTTCGTGACCGACAAAATGGTTACTCCAAAAAGTATACAAGTTTTGTAAATCTTCTTAGATTTTAATTATTAATATATAGTTAATAAATATTTATTTAATTGTTTATCTGTCCAAAAATTTAAATTTTTTTATTGTTATTATAATTTTAAGACAATTTTTAGTATTTTATTATATGTGTCATTAATTGTTTTACACTTTTACATTTGCAACTAAATCCCCAAAAAACTGCACCAGCAGTGCACTACTAAAAACAAAACAACCCAGCAGCACATCACGACAAATCAAGTGAAAAAATAGCCTCACTCTCTCTCTAAAAGACACTCACTCTGTTTACTGCTCTTTAGAGGTTCTGGTTTCTTCCTCCCTTTTCCTTCTTTATTATCTGATAATGTAAAACCAGGAAAAAAAGCTCTCAATTTGCTCAACTCTCGGACTTCCATACCATTCATTCATCAATGGCTTTTTACAGGGTTCTAGCTCTCTTTGTTGTCTGCATTGCCTTGCTTGTTAACTTATGTTTTGCTGGAGATCCATTTGCTTTCTTTAACTTTGAGGTTTCTTACATAACGGCTTCTCCTCTTGGTGTGCCTCAGCAGGTTTGTTTTTTCAGATCTCTTTCTGTATTTCTCATTTTTATACCATTTACTTTGTTTCAGCACTTTGAGTGGATTTTTTCAAGCGGCTTTACTTATTCTTTTACCAATGACAACCGGGTTGGCTTTAGATTTCTTAAAGTTTCAACTTTTAGCTTCAGATCTACAAAAATGTGGTGCTTTTTTCCTTATTTGAGCTTAGTGTTTCATGTTTTCTTTTTGTAGTATAGAGAGCTCTCAGATAATGTTGAAGAGCTATCAGCAATCTACTAAATGTTTCATTATTTGCATTACTTCTGCAGGTTATTGCTGTTAATGGAAAGTTTCCCGGTCCGACCATAAATGTGACTACTAATTACAATGTCGTTGTCAATGTTAGAAACAAATTAGATGAGAGTCTACTTATTCACTGGTAAAATTTACTTGAATTTTCTTGTGAATCCACACAGAAGTGTGATTACATAACGATTTAGTATCTAAACTTTGATTGTGTTGCAGGTCTGGTGTTCAACAGAGGCGTAGTTCATGGCAAGATGGAGTTTTGGGCACAAATTGTCCCATTCCTCCTAAGTGGAACTGGACTTACCAGTTCCAGGTCAAGGACCAAATTGGGAGTTTCTTCTATTTCCCATCTCTCCATTTTCAAAGAGCATCAGGTGGCTATGGCAGCTTTATTATAAATAACCGTGCTATTATTCCAATTCCTTTTGCGACCCCAGATGGAGATATTACCATTTTGATCGGTGATTGGTACACACACAACCACACGGTTAGTGTTCGATAAATAATGAGATTCTTTGTTTTATTTGAAAGTATAGTCTGTGAGGTGCTTGGTTCTTTATGGATTCTAGGCTTTGAGGAAGGCACTTGATGCAGGGAAAGATCTGGGAATGCCTGATGGGGTTATAATTAATGGGAAAGGCCCTTATCAATATAACACTACCCTTGTTCCTGATGGCATTGATTATGAGACAATCGAAGTCCACCCAGGTGAGTGTTGTACATAAGACATTTTAACTGAAGAATGTTTTAAAGTTCTTTACATAGCAACTGGTCATGTTGGTATATTGGTCTTGTAGGTAACTTTAGAAATTTAGTGATTCAGAACTTTGAATTAATTTGCCATGCTATTATTTGGGCTGTTGACATATTATGGAAATATTGGTTAGCTCATATTAGCTTGAATACTGATTTTGGACGTGCAGTATCTTCTTTTTTGTCATACACAACATTTCTATTGCAATAAAACTCCTCATTCGTTAATTAAGAAGTTAGTTTTCTGTTTATGTAAGATATATCATGTGCAGGGTACCTATTCAGCAAATGCTGAGCAATGGTACTAGATATGGTTCTATAACATAAATATCCTGCTATACCTGGAAGCAAACTTATGCTTAAATGTCTCAAGTATTTAAACAGTTGAATATTGAAACTTTAAATTGCTACACTTATGTACAACATTCCAATAAGTGTGACTGTTTGGTGACTTCAGATCAATCTGAAACTCTTAATATTGTTATTAACTTTTTGCTTCTGTTGCACTGCTTCAGCTCTTTGATGACAATTCTATCATGTTGCACAGGAAAAACTTATCGCATTCGTGTACACAACGTTGGAATATCAACTTCTCTGAATTTCAGGATCCAAAACCATAATCTACTTCTAGCAGAGTCAGAGGGATCGTATACTGTGCAACAGAATTACACTAGCTTAGATATACATGTAGGACAATCTTTTTCTTTCTTAGTTACCATGGATCAGAACGCAAGTTCTGATTACTACATTGTAGCAAGTGCCAGATTTGTGAATGAATCTCAATGGAAAAGAGTTACTGGTGTTGCCATCTTGCATTATACGAATTCTAAAGGAAAGGCACATGGTCCCCTCCCAGATGCACCAAATGATGAGTTTGACAAAACATTCTCCATGAACCAAGCAAGATCTATAAGGTTGGTTTTCATTATGCATTAGCACATGGTTCTGAAACCAATGCATTTCTATGTTTTTTTTATTCTCTTTTTTTACTATAAAGTATTTGCTAATTTTTTGTGCACTATATAGTCAAGGTTGGAAAATCTTTAGTTCATTAGTTCTTTGTCTGGTGACTCGTTTTCACTCATCCCTAGAAACAGAACTTTGATCCTGGGACAGAAAATGCTGCTTCTGATTTAGGGGTGGGGCTTGGCCTATGTTCTTACTCTGATATGGAAGGCCCATATTCTTACTCTGATATATTTATTATTTTGTAATAGTTGTATATTTTTTGTGAATCATCAAACAAGCTGTAATTTGATTGGTATAGATAGTAACTAAAATTTTGGCTTTGTGTGGAGCTCTTCACTGTATAAAAGAATTTTTTTACTACTTCTAAGAATTGGCTATACATCCTTACTTGGTCTTTATGGTTCTTTGACTGAATTGTACAGATGGAATGTGTCTGCTAGTGGTGCCCGCCCTAACCCACAAGGTTCTTTTAGATATGGTTCAATCAATGTGACCGAAGTTTATGTGTTGAAAAACAAGCCACCTGAAATGATTGATGGGAAACGGCGGGCAACTCTCAGTGGAATATCATACGTCAATCCTTCCACACCAATCAGGCTTGCTGACCAGTTCAAAGTGAAGGGAGTTTATAAGCTTGATTTCCCCACGAAGCCACTTACAGGAGCACCTCGTTTGGAAACATCAGTAATTAATGGAACATATCGAGGATTTATGGAAATCATTCTACAGAACAATGACACAAAGATGCATACCTACCACCTTAATGGATATGCATTTTTTGTGGTTGGGTAGGGAATTTATTTAAGTCCTCTACCTGTCCTTTTTTCTATGACATATATGAATTTAATGATATGCTTTTAACACCCTCCTTTTAATACTTTTATTCAGGATGGATTATGGTGAGTGGACAGAGAATAGCAGGGGTACATATAACAAGTGGGATGGTATTGCCCGCTCCACAACACAGGTGTGTTAAATGGAGAATTCTACTTTTAATCTTGTTTGGTTTCTTTCAAAGTTTTGATCATTTTAGACGTGATTTCTAGCCAGTATATCCATTTGAATTGTATTTACCTGATTGGCACAGATATTTGTGTGTTACTATAGACAACAAGGTAAAGTTTCTGTGCTGTTTAGCTAGTTGATGGGATGTCTTAATAACCTGAAGCTTAATAGATAAAGTTGCCCTGTCTTGCCTTTACAGACCATACGAATTAAACATTTACCAAATAAATGAGTTTTGCTGTCCTTGCAGTTTTATGACAAATTCTTACCAGCTATGAGTATGCTATTTAGGTTTTTTCTTTCTTACCTAAAGAACTGGGAGTTTAAAGCAACTGCAAACAATAGAAGACATACTAAACATTCTCTAGCACCAAAGTAAATGGTCCAAATTCTTATTCAGTATCCTAATCAAATCACCATTGACATATGGAATACTAAATAATTATTATGTTCTCTTGAAACTTGCAAAATAGGCTAGTTGATCTATTTGGGAACTTTCATGATGATGAATTTCTGGTGACATTTGTGCTATAACCTTCAATTTTGAACCTGAACCTTGAATTTTGAAACCGCAATCAGAAGTCCTATTAATTCTAGTGGAGAAAGAGTAAATAATGAGTATAATCTTTATTACTACTGCTGTCTAGGTTTATCCTGGAGCATGGACTGCAATCTTGGTATCACTTGACAACGTTGGAGTCTGGAATCTGAGAACAGAAAACCTTGACTCATGGTATCTTGGCCAAGAAACTTATGTCCGAGTTGTCAATCCAGAGTCTACAAACAAGACTGAGTTTCCCATCCCAGACAATGCCCTCTTTTGTGGTGCTCTAAATCATTTGCAAAAGTATGGATCATAATCATTTATCTCGAACGTTTCTTTCTTAAATTATGTTTGTAGAGTAAGAATCGTTTCTGATTATACATTGCTTCTTTTTCAGGCCACAAGATATCTCTGCTGCCATGGCAATTACTGGCAATGGATCAAAGCTGTTATTCACACTGCTGATGATCATAAGTGCTATGGTTTCCCTTTTCCGCTAAGCATTTTTGTTTAGGATGTGTCCTTGTGTTGGTCATAGGATCCTGGCATCTTAGTTTTGTGGTTGTGTGAGTGTTTAGGTGTGTATTTCTAGTGTTTGTTGATATGATTCTTTAGTGATTTTGTCATGAATTTTTATATTCGTGTCCTAAAGGTTTCATGTTTAATTTATTGGGATCTGTCATTCTTTATTACATACAATTTTTGTACCGATGACATTCCATCAAATTTCAATACAATTTAACAACCTACGTCCTACTGTCCTAGTGCTAGATACCTTTTTTTGGCTTATCAGATGCTTCAGACAAGATATGGCATGGGATCCTTCAAACTTGATACTTCTTGCTATGTTATTGATATGTTTTAGCCGGATGGATTAATGATGTAGAAGCATTTGGGTGGTGGGACATTTGGCCTTCACACTTGGAAAGTGACATGAAGCAGAGAAAATTAATTTAGAGGTCCCACATTCCATCCATCTGTGGTGGTTGAAGAAATTTTTGGCCAGCCTGGATCGCTATACCCATTTCCCCTTTTAGAATTCCAGCAGGGAATTTTTGGCCAATGTTGTTTTTTCTGCATCAAATCACGGATGAGATATCTTGAAAATAAGAGTAAAAATAACATAAAATTAAAACAGTATATAACATGTTTCACTTTATGGATAAGAGGACTTTTATTGTAATAATGTGAATATCGTATAAGTGTTTTATCACATCATCAACCATTTTTGTTTTCTTTATATTCTCTTCTCAAGAACCTCCTTTCAATCCGTGAATTGACAATTTCCTACTTGGATTTGCCTCCATTGTTTTTTGTAAGTGAATAGAAATATTATAGGGTGTTAGGTTTCGGGTACCCTGCACTTTTGAAGGAACCGGAACCAGAACTGGACCCGACGGTTCCTTAAATTTGGAACCAGAACCGGAACCGACTTTCCGGTTCCTAGGTACCCAGAACCAAACCTGTACAACGTTTTCCGGTTCTGATTCGGGTACCATGTAAAATTACATGACCCCCACAAAGTTTTTAAAATGGCAAAAAAAACCCTTAAAAACTTACAAATACCCCCCCACCTGACACTTGTTAACAAAAATAAAATTACAAATTATAATTCAAAATTACAAACTCCATTACTTTGTAAAGGTAGATTCTCAAAAGTCAACACCTATTTTAAATGTTATGAATATAAATATAAATGTATTCACATTACTTTTTCTACAAAGTTTATATTACCCTCATAATCTTTAATTTTATTTTATATTAGTCTCGGTTCCTGGTTCCGGTTCTGGTTCCTAACTATAGGAACCGGAACCAGAACCGCACAGTAACGGTTCCAAAAATTTGGAACCGGAACCTACCCATTGACGACTGGTTCTGGGTAGGAACCGGAACCAAACCCAAGGAACCCGCCGGTTCCGGTTCCAACCGGTTCTTTTGAACACCCCTAGAAATTAATGTGAGAATACCATTTGGGATCCTCAAGTTTCGACCATTGTTTTAAAAACCGGACGGGAGAGCAACCTGCTCTACTGGCTGGGTCACGGTTCAACCGGTCCAACCGATTGGACCGATGACGTTATCACACTTAATTGAATTGTCATTTTAAGAGTACATATATTTTCTTTTGTGTCAATTAATTTACAAGGATTTCAATTTTAAGCCCCAAAGCCCTTAGAGTTCGAATCATATTGGCTGTAAATACAGAATATTAATCAAAAATAAAATTAGACAATTTTGAACTTAACTGAATTGTCATTGAGGCAAAAATATTTGTCAACTCATCAATTTCCAAGAAGTTGATTTTCTTTTCGTTTATAATAGCAATTAGATATAATATTTCAACAAAACTTAACTGGACAGTGGACATATAAGATACTAATCAAAATCAGATAAGAGAATTTAACTTTTATTGTAATTTCGTTTGAATAAAACATTAAAACTATCTGTCAACCCATCAATTTAGAGTTGGAAATTGATTTTCTTTTGGTTTATAGAGCTAAACAATCTGTCAACCCATCAATTTAGAGAATAATAAGCCACTCAGTAACAATTTCTTGAATCATCGGAATCAAGTCAAGTTGTATTCTTGCTATGTCATCATGCAACATACTGTCCTCATAACTCATAAGTCCTTATTCGGTTATTCCATCGACAAACATACAATAGAAGTAAAACATAAACATTCAAATTCAAGTAAGACGTGTTTATAACCTGGAAATACAAATACATAATCTGGAAATACATGCACATACAATAAGTACTTAGCAACAAACATACCACAAAATCAGTTGATAGTTGTACATAAAATAACTCAGTAAAGTTTGCAATGAAATGATTATTGAAGCTGGATCGAGGAATGGCTTGTTTATAACCTGGATTGAGGAACGGAGCTATCGTCAACGAATGGAGCTGTCGTCGTCGATTTCCAGGGAGGAAGACGTCGTCGTCGATTTCAGAGATTTCAGTTGCGATTTCAGACTTCGGTGAGTGGAGTTGATTGAGATTTCAGTAGGATTTCAGTTCAGAGAGAAATTTTCGTAGAGAACAGAGAAGAAACTAAGAAATTTTCGCAGAGAAGAGAAGAAGCTCAGAAATTTTCAAAGAGAATTAGAGAAACCGAGACTAAGAAGAAGATGAGAAACAGAGAGGGCTGCAATACAATTGCGTATTAGGGATTTCAAAATTTTGACGGGTTTTTCCGCTGGTCCAAACCGACGGTTTGTTGATTTTATCCGGTTTTCAAGCGGTTTAAAGCGGTCTAATGCATTATAGCGGTTTTGGGGTTGACTCGAACCAGACATGTGACCGGTTCCCGGTCCAACCGGTCTGGTCCAGCTTTTAAAACAATGGTTTCGACTTCACATCATCAGGAAGCCAGTCGTGAAGCTTCAGGACTTGGCTGTGTGTCTTCATGAGCAGTTACAGTTGTGTCTACAATGCGCCTCTTGCAAATTAACGTGGTCCTCTTCTAGTGCCAAAAGTTTGAGCGGAAAATGTGATGCCTAAAATAAGACGGTTTATTCATTTTAATCACAAAAAGTTAGAAAGAAATTGAACTTTGATGGAGCTTACAAAAATAAGTGAAAAATAATAAAACAATGTTGATAGCATTAAGTCTTGGCGTGATTGAGTTTGTTTCTCCGTCTCCAATTTCGTTCCCTTTTATAAGAGTTCTTGGTCATATGTGGTTACGTTATGCCGTAAGCTTAGTAGTCATGGGAGACTTTCTTCAAAATGAGACATGTTTATGGAAAATGGGGCATGTTTTGTGCTTGTTTTGTGCTAATAGCTCACTTCCCCTCCCACTTTACCTTCCTCTTAGAAAAGTGGGTTTTATCCTATGTGGTCTTGACTTCTTTTCCCTTTTGGATCATCTTTATGTTTCACGGGCTGCTCTTATTTTGTCTCTTATCTTTATTGGGTCTTTTGTGTTGGGTTGCATGACTTTATAATTGCCTCTCCGTTTGGGCTCCCCAAGCCCTTTTATTTTTGGTTCAACATATATGATAAAAGAGCGATTTCCCCCGTACAATATGTATTTACCGAATTCAGATAATTACAAGAAATGTTTTGAGATTCAAGCATGATCTTAGTGATTTAATTGCACGCATAGGAGTAACAATGATGAACTTTGTTAACATGGAATCTTCTTTTCAGATATATGCTATAAGCAGCTTTTCCAAAAGCTGGTAATTGAAGTTGAAAAGCAGCTGGACATGTTGGATTTAAAGACTACATTGCATTCATGATCCGAATATGCTTTTGTTTTGGCGGTGGAGAAGACTACATAGCAGGTACATGCAGTTGCAAGAGAAAGCTATCTTTTTTCGATAAGTAGCAGTATTAGTGTATGTGTAAATGTGGTGGGGCTGGTACGTAATGGTCGCATCCAATGCATAATTTCAACTTTATAAGTCATGCGGCCCTGATACTTTGTCCCCTCCAATTATACAAATATTCAACTTTCACTTTTTTTCTTTTTTTTGAATTTCATTGCTACTTAAATCTTATTAGACCAAGGAGAAAAGTCTATCAAAAGGTATTAGATTTCCAGATCAAGAACAAGATAGTATGATCCTAGATCAATTTCATTCAGTCCACCTGTTTCTGGCTTATTTTTTAAAATTTTCTGCAATCCTTATCTAGTTGAGCCCAGAAGTCCAAGTGGTTACTTCTTTTAAGGGAATACCAAAAGCCCATTCTATTAAATCTCTCTCAAATTTTCATTTGCCTTAAGTATATTAGAGTATGATTATATTTGTCCATTATAGTTGTATACAATAAAACCATTTTTGCTTGGGATGCATTAGGGGTGTCAATCGAGCCGTGAGCGGCTCGGGCTTGGCTCGGTAAAAGTTCAAACTTGGCCAGGTTTCTAGTCGAGTCGGGTTTGAACAAGCCAAAACTCGGCTCGTGAGCTTTAGGAAGCTCGAGGATATATTTGATATTTTTGAAACAATAGGGGCGATATGTAATTTTTTAGTTTTTAAAATTGACAAACACACCCCAAAAATTCAAAAAACAAGTCATTTCATTGGTCATTGGTGGACTTGAGACATTGTGGCAGTAGAGCCTAAAAAAAGGACACAACATTAATTGTAAGAGAAGAGAGAGAAAATGAAAAATATTTTCTCTCTTCCATTTTTTTTTTTTTCATAAAGGACTGAAACATTTATATTTTATCTTGACAACTTTGATTGTAAAATATCTTTAATTATCTGACAAGTTTGTAATGTGCTACAAGTCTTCATTGTGGAAATTGAGACAACTCATTGCTTGAATCCAATTAGCAAGGATTTGTCGAAAAGATGAATCTGGATGAGTATTCGAAGAAATGTCTGGAGATTGAGCTGCCTGCCTTGCAGAGGTATTTGATGCATGCATGAACTGCTGACACTTAGATTTATGAAGATAATAATCACGGGATTGTTGAAGCTTTTCTTCTTGAACAGTATTTGGTTGAGAATTTGGGTACCACCATTATGGATAATATTGTATATCTAAAGTGGCACTTAATTGAGTAGCGATGGAAATTATGCATGTTTGTTTGGCCTGGAGTAATGATCTTAGTGTAGGTTGAAGGAAAGAGTTCCTGCGGAGCATCATCGTGAAAAGATGGTCATATCTTATCTGGAATCGTCTGATTTTTCTCAAAAAGGATTTTCTAAATTGACCTAATCTCAAGAGGATGACCAAACATATTATGGACTAGATCATATGGATAGGACCAATGAAATGTGACTTGATGTTGTGAAAAACATATGCCATCGGATCTGATAGAATGGTGTCTATAAAAAACATGATGAACCATGCTATTTGGTGGACATAGGTCCTTGATGAGCAAACGCAAACTTCCATTTTTCTAGGGTTTTGAACCATTTGAGAAAAGTTATCAAAGAGTGTGATTTAGAGGTTGAGGATGACTAATACTGGGAAATTGTTTTCACCATATAATAGACCAAGAATTGAATTGCAATGAGGTGTTGGTGTAACATATACCAAAAGAACCATAATAATTCTTCTGGAAATATGATATCTAGACTAGGAGGTAAACATAATATTTTTGAAAAAGGGTAATTTGGATGAATACCTAACATATCATACATGGATTTTCCACACTTTTTAATTCATTGGATTTGATAAGAAAACATGAGGGTGATGGCATTTTCATCTATGGTACAAGTTCAAACAAGGTCATCGAATTCATAAGGTGTGTCTGATATAAAATTTGGTGAAGAAGAGCATTTGATCAAAAGATTTCATATCTATTTCAACAAACAAATGATGGCCAACAAGATGAAATTCAAACCTCTCAATAGCATTTTTTACCGCCGATATTTCTTTGAAAGTAGAATGATAATGTTGTTGATACGGTTTGAATTGCCCGCTCTGGTATCCACACAAATGTTGTACTTTATTATTATCTTGTTCAAAAAGTACTGCACCTTAATGTGTGTCACTAGCATCTGTCTGAAGAAGTCGTTTCCTAGAAGGAGGATTCTTCTTAAGCATCTAGGAAAGTGGAGAGGTAAGTTAAGAGATGTTGGGGATGAAACTACGCATGTAATTGGAAATTCCCAAGCATTGTTGTATTTCTTTTTGAGTGGTGAGAACATCTGGGAATTTCTGTAACTCATTAGCAATATGAGGCTGGAGGTCATACTTGTTATCAACAATGACCATACCAAGAAAATCAATATTTGTCTGACCTAGTTGCAATCTGCATAAGAGTGGGAAATAAGCTGGGCTTTGATTTGCTCAATGGGATTGCTTTCAATTTGAAACAAATTAGGCTGAGTGGCCCAGGATTGGAAAAACATCTTGTACCGAATACCATCAGGGAGGATTCTAAGTTTATTGAGTTTGGAATAAACATCAAAACCTAGAACCATATCTTTGCCAGGTAAATCGGAACCAAAAACTTTGTGAAAAGTAAAACATTCTAGAAAAATTTGGATTTTAATGGTTTTGCTGATCAGATGAGTGGCGAAAGTGTCACTATTAGCAGTGTAGAAAACTTCTTGATGAGGTTTTCACTGGAAGGATGGGAGGATCTTAGGATTGATAATAGAGTGAGTAGCACCAGTATAAAAAAAATGCTATAACAGAAATGAGATTGGAATATTTAGTTGGGAAGATCTGGACCTTTGCTATAGGTATGTGACATGAGAAGTCTAATGATGGAAAGTATTGTGGTATTTGTTGAATCTAGTAGGAATAGTGACAATAATTTGAATTAAAGAACTCAGTATCAATGGCTGCAAACTAAAGAATTGTATCTAAAGTGGGTTATTCATCCATGGAAAACTAACTTTCGACATCATCATTAGAAAAATCTATATCAGTGAGCTTAGAAAGTTGTTGCATCATTTTAGCTAATTGTTTGGGCTTGTTTGGACAACTTTTAGCAAAATGGTTAGGACAGTTGCACAAGTAACAACGATTAGATCATCTGCCTTGACGTTTCTTTTTGCGAAGAAACTTGCGAAACTTGAAGCGTCAAGATTTGCATCTGATAGGAGCATCAGGTTGAGAATACTTGATGCGTTTGGAAAGAAAATTCTTCTTGGTTAGACAGGAACATGAGCGATCTGATTTGCATTTGATTTGCAAGTCTGGTCTATGAAAAACCTTTGTTAGCTATTTAGAGTGCTTCAGATAATCATCAAAAAATTGTTCCTGAGAACAAAGCTTTTCCAAAGCAAGGATGACAAACTGATAAAATTCTCCAAGAGAAGTGGAACCAAGTTGTTTGCTTTGAGACTGCATGTAATGACTCTTTCTAGCTAGAATACTTGGGAAATATAATATGATCAAAACACATATGCATATAAGTGGAAAGTAATGGGCCCAATTTTTTTTTTTTTTACTTTATATATTAAATTCTTTACATAACAAAAGTATCATTTACATTAGCTTAAAAACAGTGGATAGTAGTGGCAATTCTCTCTACTTTTCGACATCCATCCGATCGCTTCTCACCTATTCCCTGCAAAAACATTTAGAAACAACGGGGTGAGCACTAGTTGCTCAGTAAGTAAATCCGCTATACTATTCTTCTATCTCCGTTGCTCATATACTGAATTCTTTCCTTACATCACACTTTTGCTTCTTCTCGGTTCTTTCTTTGTTCTTTCACTATTTCTAATTCTCACTGTTCTTCCTTTCTAGTTCTCTCTGTTCTTTCTTTATTCTAACTTCTCACTACCCATGATAGTAATCATGGTATCATGCATAGGTATGATGCAAATGCTCAAATGCATAGGAATGCATTTTCTTTCTACTTTTCTATTTCCTATACTGTTTTCTTTCTCTTTTCTATGTTTCTTTCTTTCTATTTCTCTTCTTTCTTTCTGTTCTACTCTTTCTTTCTTTTCTTTCTTCTTTTCTTTTATATTCTTTTTTTTCTTTCTTATTCTTTCTTATTTTTGCCGATCGGACTCAGTTGCTACATGGATTTGGAACCCTGGCCGTGTGAGTGAGTACATTCCTCATCTACATGCACTCTTACGGACTATACGAATTCTTTTTCTTCTTAGGCCACTCATTAAAAGCGGCGTGCATATAGGCATATTCTTCTGGGTACAACCCTCATTCACATGCACTCTTACGGGCCGTACAAATTCTTCTTCTTATTCTTAGGCCGCTCACTAAAGGCGGCGTGCATGTAGGAATATTCTTCTTCTTGTCACCCACAAGTTCCTCATCGCAACAACCTTTCCTTTCTTTTCTTTAGCACTTTTCTTTCTTTCTCTTTATTCTTTAGTGCTTTTCTTTCTTTCTCTTTGTTCTTTAGTGTGCATGTATGCATGTATGCATGTAGATGGATTCTTCTTATTATTCTTTCTCAATTTTTAGTTAAATGCAAAGATGCAAAATGGCATGTAAACATGTCCTTTTCTATTTTCTCTACCATCTACAAACTCATTTCAAAGTATTATACTATCATAACCATACATGCACTTCACTTTGGAATTTCATCAAACAAGTGATATGCACAAATAAGCACTAATTTAGCTACTCTTCTATCTCTTTTTTTAGCTACCAAAATTGAAACACAATACTCTATAATTATCCTCAAACCTGGCCAGGAAATTCACACTTCAAAATTCTGTTTCAACTTCTTCATAATTTCTTCAAACTTCCACCAATGCATCTCATACTAAACACTACTTCTCATGGTGGAGTTCAAACCACACTCAACATCCATATCATTATCGATTCTCAATACTCAAGCATACAAATACATATAAGGAAATTCTCTATTAAAGGATTTCTTAAATCAAGGATTTGCTTACCTTGAACTTGAGTACTTCCACTAGAATCTCTTTCTCTTTGGTAGACTTCCTCTTTCTCTAAAATCCTAAGCATATAAACTATAAGAACTCAACACTTTAAAAATAAATCTCTCATCTTTTGTAAGAATTCTTACCTTTGGATGCTTAGGATTGAATCTCTACCAAAAATCTAACCAAAAGTTCTCTAAAATACCTTGAAAATTGGTGAAGCAAATTGTTAGAATTGAAGATGAGAGTGGTGTGTGAGGGAGTAGAGAATGATAGGGTTTGTATGCTTGAATCCTTAATATCTCATATTAATATGCATACTTTCCCATTTTGCCCTTATACTTTCTTGCAAATTTCATCTTTGCCCTTTAGTCATTTACAAGAATGCCCTCACCTTCATTGCATTTTCCATGAAATTTCCTTACTTTTCACTCCCCACATTTACAACTAATTATGGGTAGAATGGTCATTTTTTTCCTTAAGAAAAATTTCTCTAGAATCTTCTCAAGATTTCCAACCAGTTCTTTGCCCCAGTGGAAATTATTCTTCGCCTCGACGAAGCATGCTAAAGCATACGTCACCGCGGCGAAATTTATTCTTCGCCGTGGCGAAGCTTGCAAATTCTAGAACACAGTTTGGGTAGAGAGTTTGTTGCCGCGGTGACAAAGATCCCGTTTGCAGTTTCCAAATTTTCAAGCTTCCATCTTAAAACAAGTAAAACTCAAGGAATTAATGGCATAAAAGCATAAATAACTTACCTTAATATGGGTGTTACACTGTATGAGCTTGGTTGCTTCATGACTTAGGGATTATGGAATGGAGGCTAGAAATGCTTGCTTCATGTTAGGATCATCCATTCCCCTAAGTATCTGATATTGTTTTACCATTTCTTTATAATGTTTGTCAAGATTTTTCTTTTTGGGAGAACAACATCGTATTTTAAAATATTCTTCTCTGACTTGGTCTTCATAAATGTGAGGTAATTCACAAAATTCATCATAGAGGAGATACAGAGCTTGATTAATATCTGGCATTTGAATGAACAGAGTTTATCTATATTCCTGAAGACTAATCCACCAATCATGGAGAATTCAATCAAATCTAGCTGTAAACTGTGTAAGAATAGCAGAAACTTGGGCATTAGGTTTAAGCATCTCAGCTTATAACTAGGCTTCATACATCCGATTTCTCTATTTATGTGGAGAAAGATCATCAACAGTAAAAGTGTGGAGTTTGGCTAAAGCTGTATGAGAGTCACGCCCAACCGTAGTATGGCATTATTGTCGATATATAGGCGGATAGTCTGGAATGGAATCATCACCTTCGGGCATTTCACCTTTATCAACTTCAGAGACATCAAATTGTCTTGAGGAATTGGGTTGATAGGTCATTAATTGAGGATAAACATTGAAATGTTGATTAGAAGTATCATTGGTAGAATCAAAGTTACTATCAAACGATTCATCAATAGAAAGCATATCAGCTTCTGATTTTGTTTGGCAGGAATATGAAGAAGCTTGAGTAATACCAGAGGTTGCAAGACGTTGTTTTTCTGCCATGTCTTTCAAAAAAGATCTCATATAATTAGAAGAAAGAGGACTGTCTGAGGAGACTGTATGAGTAGAAGTCTGCCGGTCATCATCATCATTTGCATTGGAGCCTTATCCTTAGATAAAGGATGATAAGGCTTTGGGGATGAGGATCTGAATGACTGGAAGAGAAAGAGTCAGGTATATTATCAGATGGTTCCCACGTTGACCCAGGTGTTTTAGCAGAATATTTATCTCACCGCTTTTGTTCACGCTCTAACTTATTCTTTTCATCAGATTCTTTACAGAGTCTGGCATATAACTGTTCAGTGTTTCCAAAGGCTTGAACTGCATCAAAAGTAATCTAAGGAGGGACCAAAGGTTGATTGATCTTTGGAAATGGTGAAAGTGAAGGTTGCGGCTAGACTGATGAACAGTCAAAAGGATTTGACACCAAAGATACTTCAAGAAAAGTCTGTGGTTGTCTGAGTTTTTGCTTAAGATATTCCTGTTGGAGTGATGCCATTTGAATTTTGAGTGACTTCATTTCTGCTTCCTTTTGGAGAAATTAAGCAGAATGGCTATGAGAGTGCCTAACGATGTGCATCAATTCTTGATAGAGTTGATCAATATGTTTTTGTAAACGAGAAATTAACATAGTGAGGTTCTGGGACTGAGAGTCCACATGATGAGTTACTAGATCTAATTTTTGTTCTACTTTAGTCATTGTGTTATTCTAGGCTAAAGCATTTTTAGTTTGCCAATTGATAAGAGCTTGAAAGTTTATATTTTGTTAGTGATTTAATCGGTTTATTTATGGAAAAATGTGTTTAAATTGTGGAATTTAAATTAATTCTTTCATAAATACCTTTACGAGATCACGGGTGTATTTTGAGTATTTTCAGGTTCAAACAGATATTTGAAGGGAAAAGAATGATGTCTATGGAATTCAAGATGCGTAGGAACAAACGGTACAAGAATCGGAGTTGAAACGAGAAAGTTGTGACGCGTCAAAGATCGTAAAATCTGGAAATCCTTCAAGATGAGCATGCTTCGATATTTCTATCATAACATGAGCTGTAGAAATTGGAATTTGACGATTCTGATGGAGTTGGAAAGCTTATTCAGAGAGCTACAAAGTTTGTGTTGATGACTTTACCAAATTCTGAAGATCACAGACCCCTTGGACAGAAAGAACAATCACCACAATGACTGTTCTTACCGCCGTAACAATGGGTCACGGGCCTGTTAGGTTAATGCATTATCCTAGTCTGAATCTGAATGGGCTAAGGCATTTTATCTTTTCCTAAGTAAGATCAAAACCCTAGGACTATAAATAAGGGTCTTTAAGAAGTTTTAAGGGAGTTGAGAGAAGGAAGAAGGACGGCTACTATTTTGGAGATTAGAATTCTTGAAGTTCCCGTTCAACAATTAGAGAAGTGTTTATATTTTTCTTTCTGAACTCATGTTATTGAATAGAATGATGGTTTTTATTATTACAACTATGAACTAAATCTCTTTTCTAGGGCTAAAGATGTAGGCCAATTTATGAATATGTGTTGACGTTATCTTTATTGATTTCTTATTGAACATTAATTCTAAGTTTTATTATTGTGTGTAACGCTTTCAACTCTTAAGGATCCAAGGGTTGAATGATACCATGGGTTGGGTTGAGATCGAGAGATGAAACCTGATTTGTCTAAGATAATGAAACCATAGATTGAGCGAATGCTAGAGATAGGTTACCGCGATCTATGAGGCTCTGGTAAAGTCCATGGAACTTAATGATCTCTTAGCTTCTAAATCCAACTTAGAGATATTTTGGGTTGTTGTTTAAGGGTTAATTCACTAATTGTTTGAGACAAAATTAGGGGAATATTAGGGAGTTTGGCCTTTAGAATAAGCTTAATTAAGTTAGTAATAAGCGTCAATACATAGGATTAAATTGGTGTGAAATCTTTGCCCTAGGGTTTAGCCATATTGATCTTTATACCAAAGTTCTTCTAAAATTCTGATTTTGTTTAGTTTTTAATTTGTTTTCTTTTTCATTAAATTCATTCATAAAATTCTATTTCATCAAATGACAATAAAATAGACTAGTTTGGTACTTGGTAGGTAGTTCTCTTGGGATTCGACACTCGTTTACTCGAGCTTTATTACTTGCGCGAGTTCGTACACTTGCGAAAAGCCTGTCACTAGTTAAGAACTGCTTTAGCTTAGGAGACTTTTGGTGTGGAGCCATCAAGCTGTATGGCTTTGGAAGGAACCACCTTTGGCTGTTGAGTCACAGTTTCTTTAAAAGAAGGAAAATATGTGTCATAATTGAAGTGTTGTCCTACCTTTTGAGAATCACGTGATTGAATCATCATGATGGATTTAATAGGAGGAGTATGAACAAGGGGTGAGTGGATCGTTTTGTTTTCCTTTGCAAACCACCTTCGAGCTTGTTGATAACAGGGTAAAGGCTTTTTAAAGTAAGGTAACAGGTTTGAGTGGTTTTAAAGGAGATCTGGGTTTAGGTTTTGGATAAGTGTCCCATGAAGGTTTAATGGATGGTGATTCTTTCTAGGCTAGTGAATATTTGACATAATAGTCAAATTTGTTGGATTGCTGACCAAGAAGGTCAACTTCAAGATCATGGTTTTCAAATCTGGAGTGAAGATCTTTTTTACTGCATTGAGTAGTTTGTCTTTTTTGTTTGTAATGGTTTCATCTGGAAAGATAATGCTCGTCAATTTCCCAAATAGGATCATTAAGGCAGTGAGAGCATTAACAGTCAAGATCAAATTGATTATAACCAGTGATTGTATCATACTGATAATAGATAGTAGCACTAAATTGTTGAAATGAATGAATGGAAAGTCCAGGTTTCCGTACTGTTGTAGCTGGTGAGACTAGAGCATCATGAATTGAGTTTGTCGGAAACTCAAAGGTGGAGCACTGGGAGTTCCTAGAGACTTAAATCTGATAGTTGTTGTACCTTCACTGTTATCATGCATGATAGAACCTGTAGAAACCATTGGAGTTTCTTTTTTATTAAGAGACTCGTAACTTGTCACCCAAGAGTCTGGTAATAGTTTAATAAAGTCATCCTTGGAGATCTGCTTGGAAATATTGATACAATGAGGAGTATTATGAGAGTCAACAGTAAGAAGCAGCGCATCAGTATTCGTAGGACTAGCGAGATCAAGAGCATAGTCTTGAATTCGCCAAACCATCTGGTAATGCAAAGTAGCTGCAATACTTCCTAGATTCAAATCTGCACTGAAAATCTGTAGTTGAACTTTGAGAGCTTTGGAGCAATGAACGTCAGAGAGACATATTGAAATTAGGAAACAATGTCATGATGACAGTTCCAGCATCCAAAGTTTTCTATGCCGTTCCTATGCAAGCATGTTGATAATGGACGAATCTAGGGTCTAACAGAGCAATTCAGACAGAGACTGGGAGTCTTTTTCTACCATGGTAAGATATGGCAAGTCTGATAGCACTAAAGCGTACATAAGAGTATCCTTCACAGATCCACTGGGCAATGGATTCTTGAGGGATTTCCATAGTAACATATTGTTCTTGAGTTGTGGTTGGAATTTGACACTTATCAAAAGTACTAGTCTGGACATACTCTTTTACTACTGGTTTGTAAAAGAAAAAAAAAATGTTTTCTCTTACAAATAAAAAATAAAAACATGTTCTCTCCCTTGAAAGTTTCAAGGTTTCATTTTCTTCTTGTCTCTTTCAAAGTTTCAAGGTTTCAAGCTCATGGCGGTGGAGTCTTTGGTGTTTGATCCATTCTTTGCTACTCGTGGTGGCTTCTTGTTCAAATTGTTGTAACTTCACACCCTTCACCTAATGCCAGTCTAATTCGGTATATATTTTCAATAGCAGTGGAGCCGTAGCATTCAACATCCTTTTCTATAACTGCTAATTTCAAAATGTAAAGATGAAGTTTAAGTTTAAAATCCAAAATGTTTCATTCTCTCATTTTCTTCTCTTACAATTAAAATTAAAAGAAAAAAAAAAATTCTCTCTTCCTTGAAACCAACTTTCATTTTCAGATTTAGTTGTATTATTTAGTTCTTTTGTTTGCCTACTTAGGCTTTGTTTGGTTGCTGAGAAAATGTAAGGAAAAATAATAAATACCCAAACTCGAGCTTCCGCTGAGCTTGAGTACCCCTTTATGATGGCAAGCTCGAGCTCGAGCTCGAACTCGAGTTTGGTTTTTCAAGCTCGCCAAGCTCAAGCTCGAACTCGAGCTTGACATTGTAGCAACCGAGCTGAGCTCGATTAACCCAAAACTTGGTTCGGCTCGATTATACCCCTCGGATGAATGGACAAGGAAACGAAAATCTCATTCCCATTCCCTTGTTTGGTTCATAACATTAGCTTAAGGAATGAAATTTTCATTCCTTAGAAAAGGATGGAGCGGCATTCCTCCCAAATTTGGGAGGAATGCATCGGTTACTAGTAATTGAGTGTGAAAATATCCACTTTATCCCTATTTAAATTTTCATTTCTCATTCCACCACTAAGCAAAATTAATTTTGATATAATTTAATAAATATTTTATTGAAATATCGATAATTAATATATTCAAATTTTTAACTTTTTGCCTTTGTTGTCAGCATGGATGTTGTTGCCAACACAATCACCGCCACCAATGACCAACCACAAACCGTTGTCAAAGTTGCTGGGGCGAGCTTCCATCAGGATTTTGAGGACATTGCTAGTGTGTGGACAACTATCAATTTGATGATTGGTCAATTTGAGCAGATTAGCGGCTCCTGATTCTCCAAGCGCTGGTGATGACACTATCAATGTGGGGCAAATTCGTGGGCCGATGAGTTTGATCAATGTTGATTGGTTTGAAAATTTGTAATTTTTTTTGAACTAATTAAAAAAAATTGAAATTTTTTATTATTGAAACTTTTTGAATTTTAAAATATTTTGAGATTTTTGAATTTTACATTTAAATAAAAAATAAAAATATGTTTATTTATTTTTTTGGGTAAATGGAAATAGTAAATTAAGAGTATTTTCATTCAAAAGCAACAAACTGTTTTCCATTTCATCAACTTTTTTTATTACAAGCAAACAAAGTAATCACATTTTATTCATTCATAATACTTTAATTCCATTGATTTTCATTCATAATACTTTCATTACACCTGTTTCTAATAAACAAACCAAACGTGGCACACGATTGCTTATATAAACTAAATTTTAACTACAGTAAATCATCATTTACTTTAAAGAAAAATCTCAATACGAAGTCATTTGAGGATTATTTTGTGCAATCATTATTAGTGAGCTTTTATGATGAAAAAAATAATAATCTGAAGTCGAATACATTTCTTTAAGGAAAAACCTTGCCAGCATGTAGGTATCCCTTGATTTGAATTTTCTTTACTTTGTGAAATTGTACTACGTGAAAAAGAGAATGGAAGGGAATGAGTGAGGGAACCTAGTTTACTTATCTAAATAATTGTTGATAAGTTCTGGGAAATGCACTTATCCTTAATGTTTTATTGATATCATTTGTGGGAAATATTTAATTTGTATAACTCTATTTAATTATTTTATAAATGTGTTTTTCGGAATCATTGACATGTTTGGTGTATTTTTAGGTTATAGGTGCTCAAAAATAATATTTGGATAAAGAATAAAGTTAATGAGGAAATTTGTGATGATTAGAAATAAACGGTTTGAGAATCAGAATTGAGACTAGGAAGTTACGACATTTTGAGTATTATTAGTTCACATGGCACACGCAAGTCAAGTCCAATCAGCTCACACTGGTGACATGCACAAGAAGAGTCGCACACACGTGCACAAGGAGGCCAGACGTGAGATCCACATGAGTTCGAGACGAAGAGACGCATCGCGGCATGACAAGGTCGCACCGCAGCGGTGATGCCCTGGGTTTGCATATGAAGACCGGGACGGGCCACGGCATAGAAAGTCATTGTCGCGGCCCATGTGGAAGAAAACCGAGTCTTGGGTTCTTTTGCTACGTTTTTTTTTCCAAATTTTCTTATTTTAATTCGTCTAATATTGTTAAAAAAATGTCCCTAGAAGCCTAGCACTATAAATAGATTTCCTTAGAAATTTTTAGGGTTGTGGAGAGAGAGAGAGAGAGCAAACAATTTTGAAGGCAGATAGTTTATGAAAGAGGAGGCTTGGATAATAGAATTGGAAGAGCTGGAGGAATTCTGCAGCAACACCATTGATCAACCCAAATTTTCCTAAGATTTTCTACTCCCTTCTATTGTTTGTCCTCATGAATACTATTCTAGATTTCTTATTTTCTATGAATAGCTAATTTTCTTGTTATCTGAGTCATTTCAAAGCCCTAGATATGAGATATGTTTCGTGATAAATAATAAAATCTACAATTTTCTTTCTTCCTACTTTTTTTGATTATGTGTTTTATTCCCTATTATTATGCTTTAATAGACTCCCTTGATTATTTAAGTACACAATTAAATGGTTAGGTTAAATTTATTAATTACCAATTTGGATTATGAGGTAAGTATTAGCTTAGTTAATCCAAATATCTATTGGTAAATTGCTTGTAATGTGAATAAATATTCAAGATAACTAAACCGTGCTTGTGAGTTTAGCCTTGATTCAATATGTTTCTCACTTCTTAATGCTTTTATTAAATTAACTCTAGATAGCTTATTCTAGGTTGTTTGATAGATAGAGAATTGGTTTAAGAGCTTGTTTAATTAAATGACAAAGTAAAGAGAAATTGAATTTATTGAGCTTGTGATATTTTTTAAGCTGTTATAAACAAAAGAGTAGAAAGTTATGAAGTGTTTTTGATAATCCGTAATACAAGTTTAGTGGTGATGAATGATATTTCAATCTCGTTATTCTCATGTTCTTTCAACCTTGAATTTAATTTGTTTGATTTTAATTAATTATTTTTATTTTCTGCTTTATCAATCAACCCCTCACCCCCAGTAAATAATTAGATAGTTTGAAAAATCTTCTGTGTGAAAGAACCTTGCTTACTCTATGCTAATAAACGACATTTTAATATAATTTAAGTAAGTTTTAAATTGGATGTTTTTGCACACATCAATTGTTAATTTAATGTAATACATTAAAAATTATTTAGATAAAATTACCCTCTAATTTAAACCATTTTATAAATAATTATGCACCCCACTAATTCTCTAATTAACCCCCATTTCAAATAAATCAACATTAATTCCAAAATTTGCGTCATTATGGTTTTTTTTCTTTATATATATAAAATCACTTTTTGACTCCTTGCAGCGACATACCATAACCAATTGAAGTCATTGTGAAGGAACTACTTATTCTATGAACATACAACTCATATAATAAGTCTTTGCATGAATTTTGAGTCATAAACATAAACTGTAGAAATAAATTGATTTTGATGGTTATCATTTAATTTTGAAGTGAAAGAAATATTAAAATGGGTGGATGGCTATGATTTGAATGGTTTTAAGTAAAAATATATCGACTTGAAATAAAAGATTTTTTTTTTTTTTTCCAATATTAAACTTCTTTTTGGGTGAAATATGATCTTCTTGCGTAATGTTTATTTATTTCCAAGGGTATTATTGTCAGATTATATCAAATTTTATGAATGGGGTTGAAAAGAGATTTAGATCTAAATTAAATTTAAATTAAGTATTATACATAAATGTAAATTAACTTTAAATTAAGTATTATAAATAAATCTAAAATAATTTGTTATATTATATATTTACTTCTGGCCTAATTTTCTAACTACCCTCAAGGTTTCCATAAATACAGGAGCATACATACCATTGTATATTCACCGATCTTAGATTCATCCACGACCGTTGTGAATTGACTAACTCTACAGACTTTGACTCAACTACTCCAGGCCCGGCTCAAGGGGTAGGCAGGTGAGGCACCTGCCTAGGGCCCCCAAAAATAGGGGCCCAAATTTTTTATAATTTTTTAATATATTGCAAAAATAAAAATGGTGTATGATTTTTTATCCAGGCCAAGGAGAAAAAAAAAAAAAAAAAGCCAAAAAAACCAAATTTATTATAAATTTTTTACATATATTCCCACCCAAAGTTTGATAAAATAGTAAGTTTGTACATCTAGTTTCATATATTCCAATTTATACCCTTAAATTAACAAATTAAATTTCTTTTAACAATAAAAGACTAAAATAGTCATTTACATGTCTCAAATTACTCAACCCCAATTCCATCCCAAATTTCGACATTCACATAAATTATCTCCACCCCTCTTTGGCCACCAGCCGTTTGGAGTTGATTCCCATCAATTTTCTCACCAAAATTGATTGGAATCATCATTTTATCATTTTCTCAAGTGTTTTTCTAGCCTTGATAGCTCTCGATTTGACCAATTTTTTACGAATCTCATAGCCCAACTCCATCGTGCACAAGAGCCATTTTTGACCTTTTCAGCATGTACCCGATGTTGTTGGCCTTCCCTGACACCACCATCTTCCTCCCCTCAACCCTTTCACCAAAATCCCTATCATACCTCATATGTTTACTCCGTCAAATCGCCGGCCACCGAAACCTTTTGGGTTGCGACTTCTCAAGCCTTTTCTAGCCAATCCAGACATTGGAAATTACTTATTTCATCACCCATCATTTCTCTAACATCTGCTCTCTAAAACCCCCCACCAACCTGACCCAGTTAGCTTGTCGATCGCTGTCCACCTCTCCTAGTGATTTTGCATCTCAAAAGGCAAGAAAATAAATTTGAAATATTTTTTTTTAATATATGCTTATATCATTAGAAGACCCCAAAGTAATTCTTGCCTAGGGTCATAAATGTTCTTGAGACGGCCCTGAACTACTCCGCC
The DNA here is from genome assembly GCF_008641045.1 of Pistacia vera. Lineage (NCBI taxonomy): Eukaryota > Viridiplantae > Streptophyta > Magnoliopsida > Sapindales > Anacardiaceae > Pistacia > Pistacia vera. The sequence continues at coordinate 658,904 of NW_022195866.1, read as the reverse complement.
GACGATTCAAGAGATTCTCAGCTCATTTCGTCTATTCTCCTCTTGTCTGGATCGGTGCGAAAAGCCTTTCTACTCTCTTTTTGTTATTCTCACTTTTGCCATCTAACTTGTTCTTGTAAGTTGTAGTCCTTCTTGTAGGATTCGAGATCTCTTTCATTTGTAAATTTCCTCTAATTAGCTAGGCTTAGGTAAACCATAAAATTATTAGAGCCATATAAAAATGATGCAACTGTTCAGTATGAGCGAAACACAAAGCTACATAAATATAGGACAACATGCACACACTAGAACACTAATAAATAATAATTTAATTCCTTCCTTGGGCATGATTTTCTTCACTTGGGTCACCCGAATTTGACTTGTCTATACTGTGCATATGCAAGCATTGTTACGAAAATCGAACTGGTCCGACCAGGCGGCCGGCCATAAAACCAGTCCAGTTGCAACTAAAAAACTGTTATGGCATTTGGACCGTGCTGGATAGGCCTAAAACCCACCTGTTCGTGGTCCAACCAGCGGTTCACTAAAACTAAAACTAAACTAACAATTTAACAATTGACACACAGTCGCCCCAAATGCCAAATTTCTAGCGAGTTTCTTCCTTCTTCGATCCATAACTTTCACTTGACAATTCACATTGTTCTTCACATCACTTCACAATCTACTTCCCTTTGGCGGCCTTCACTTCACTTCAATTCACTCTTCACTTCTATGGCCTCCAATTACTCTAGTTTCGTAGTTGATTATGGCAAAACCACATTATTTCACTCTTTACTCTCCACCTCTTGTTTGCGAGATTGACAATCTTCCTCTCTGATTTCGGAAACTTCCAACGCCTTTCGACCTCGTTAGAGGTGGGCAAGGACCGGTCCCAATTGGTCTTGGGTCTGGGCCCAATGGGTCCGGTCCCAAATTGGGATCGAGCCCAATCGGTCCCGAGACCAATCCTAGGCCCATGAATTTTTTTGAGCCCGGACCGGTCCCTAGGACCAGTCATGGGCCTAAGGGACCAGTCCTATGGGCCTGTAAAATTTCAATTTGTCCCTTAATACATAAAATTTTAGTTTAGCCCCTACAGTTATTATATATTTTATATAAAATAGGAGGGTTATGGATATTTATCAGAGTCTTAAACAAAATTGGGCGGGAGGGTTTGGGACCGGGCCTAGGACCGGTCCTAGGCCTGGGCCTTGGAGGAGGGACCGAACTAGGGCTCGGGCCCTTCTGCATGGGCCTAGGCCTAGTCCTGGTTTGGGACCAAGCCTCTGAGGACTGGTCCTTGTGAAGAGCATTCCTAAGACTGGTTTTTTGGGTGGCTTTTTTAGGCCCGGTCCCAAATTCCCAACTTTAGACCTTATTGACACAACCATAAGAATCGCCTTCATCTCCACATCAAAAGCCCCAACATTCCGAACTCTTATTGGTCACTAATTGTTGTCGCCATCACTGGTCTCTTTGCAACTAACTAGATTACAGGGTGTTTTTGCTTAATTTCAAACCTGTAGGGACACATAGAATTTTATAGGGGTGTTTTTGCTGGGTTTCAAACCTTTAGGGACTAATGAGTAATTTGGTAGGGTGTGTTTGCTTAATTTAAAATATTTTGGAATTGATGACGTCACCGGCCGATCGATCTGTCCAACCAGTTGGACTAGTCAACTAGGCAGATCATCTCGGAGATCACCCTTTAATTCTTGCACTTAACGACTAATCCTCTTTGTTTTGTGTACAATTACTGATGCGTTATTTCAAATGCATATTTAGCAAGTGTACTAGTCGCAAAAAGTAATAAAGTGATAAGCAGAATATCGTTCCCACAAGGATATTGTTACTAAGTACCGATTTCTCTAGTTCAAGTCCTAATTGAAGCAACAATAAATTGGATTGATGGAATATTAACAACTAAATACAAATTAACAACTAATAAATGACAAAAATGAAAATAAAGACAAAACCCAAAATCCAAACGAATCAAACAATGTTAAAAAATGCTAGGGTTTTGATTTCACCTAGATACGCTAACCCGATTCATAGAATCTATTACCCAAGTTCTAATTCCTTGATTGAAAATCGAATTCCCTAAGTTGTTTAGTACTCCTTCTCAGGTTATACCACCCCACCTATTCCTATTAACCTTCCGAACCCAAAAATTGAAGTTTAATAGTTCAAGGTCTTTTAAGCTTTATGGAATTCTATCTAGATTTCATAGATCGTGTTTATCTATCCCTAGTTTTCGCTCAATCTATGGTATTTATCTCAAGAGGTACATATCACAAATCACTTCTCAGTCTCATTGTGAACAACACACATTTGAATGGTGATCAAGCATCCAAAAGTTACTAAGCAAAAAGATAAACACTTAATCATGAAATTAAAACTTAAAGTAAATCAATTCATAAATTTGAATCATTGTATCAAAGTTACATCAAACCCTAGCTAAACAACTCAGTTCATACTCAAAATCAAGATAAAATAACAAAAATAAGTTGAATCAAGGTTCATCACTGAAAAACATGCAAAAGTTGGAGAAATCTTCTCCTTCCAAGAGCTGCCTCCCAAATGACGAACCAAGACTCCTTTCCCTCCCTTTTCGCGTCAATTTATACTCTTCTCACTTAAGGATGAAGCCCTAGCAAGCCAAAATGCGTCGTTTTATTTTTTTTCGCATTTGACGCAGTTTTGCAGCAGTGAAGATATTTCGGACCAAATTTGAGCACGATAACATCTGACTTTTGCAAAGTGGTAAACATATGAATTGTAGCCCTTTCAATTATATTTCTACTCATTCAAGAATCATCCCAATCCAAGGTCTAAACCTCACATTATGGCCCAAATACTGAAACACGTCCAATGACATTTTCTTCAATTTGCAACGTACTGTTCACAACTTCAAGCAAAGTTTTCACCTTTTTCTAGTCAGAATTAGGAAAAACCCAAAATATGAAGTTGTATCTCTAGTTCTTAAATTTCCATAGCTTCTAAATTTAGGTCATTCTGAGTTTCCAAGCTCAAGTTATACAATTAATGCTCAAAACCGTCATTTATGCTCAAAATCATCGTTTAGGCCAACATAGCAAAATTAATAGAATTAAGTAACCATTACGGCCCAAATTGTATGAGAAGTATCCTAAATCCTATTGAAATTCAATGCAAAATCATAGGGAAAAATAGGATTATCAAATACCCCCAAACTTAAGATTAATTTTCCTCGAGCAAAAAGGAATAAAAATCAAAACAAAAAGAAAGATACATACCTAGATTGAATCACAATGCAAGTCTAAAAAATTGTCGGCAACATTATTCAAGGAAAACTATTCAATATTCCGAAAAGTCAAATTTGCAAATTAACCTTATTCCTCTATGAGCTCCTCAAGTAAGTAATCCCCAATTCAATCCATCATTCACTTCTTGGATTATATTATGCAAAAAAGCAAAATCTCTTGGATAGTTAACAAATTTCATAAGCCTAATTTCTAAATTACTCTCCATTAATGTAGACTCGACCTTGCTAAGGATCAAAAGGTTTTTGTAAGCTTGTAACGTTAGGCTTGAGTAGTAGGCTCTAAAGAAATGTAGGAAAAACAAAGTAAGATAACTCAATTTTCCTCATACAACCACAAAGAGCTACTTCAAGTCATGATCCTCCTTTATTGCTCAACCTCCAAACAATGGCACACCTTTCACAACCCCCAAACTTATAAATTTCTTATTTTTGATTCTAAATTGAAATGATTTTTATTTTTTTTTAACTCAAAATATTTACAAAAATTGATAATTCACTTGGGGCTGTTTTCCTTTTTGCTGCCTCTTCACAACCCCCAAACTTATGATTTTTCGATCGATTACTTATTCACACACCTTCGTTACTCTATATGATATGCATATGGTACAGAGTTCTCCTAAAGGGTATGATAAAGTGTTTAGGCTGAAAGGGTTGGACATTGTTGGTTACACAAGAAAAATAAGGCAAGAATAATCAAAACACTCAAAAGGGTGACTAGAGACAATTCAAAACATGGTTGGCTAGAAAGATTCAAACGTTCCCAAAAAAAAAAAAAAATGACTAATCTAGGATTTTGCCTCAAGCAATTCTCAACTAGGCTCTAGAATTCATCAACATCATCAAGACTTCACAACATTCACATAAAATGCCTTTAAGCATGTTAAAACAATGAAAATCATGGTTGAACTACTCAAGAAACTTTTAGCTAAAACAAAGTGAACCCAATTTCAATTTAAAGAAATACCTCATACTCTAAAATTCCTAACAATAAAATTCTCATCATGGACTTATATGAATCATCTGGGCATTATTTTCAACAATGCGCAAAAACTAAAAACAAACACAACCAAAAAGCATTAAATAGACAAACATGAGTAAAATAACCACACCAAAACACACAGCAAACCACACATTTGAACAACAATACTTCAAACCAAATCACTCGCACAAGAAAAGCAAAAATATACACACCAAATTAAACAAACAAGAAAAATTTCAAAATTTTCTCTCCCCCAAACTTAAAATGACATTGTCCTCAATGTTACACAACAAAGAAGACGGAATAGAGAAGGGATAAGAAATATTCCCCTAATTAATTTGCGAAGTGTGTCCTCTATGTCAATGCTTGACACCTATTCATTGTCTTCATCATCATACAAATCTATCAAGGCATGAAAACTCATGGTGCACCAATTTGTTAAAACACATTACAAATTAATAAGGAAATATTAAACCTCATCAAACTAAAACCAAAGTTCTAAAATTAAAAATAAACTTCAACAAAAACAAAATAATCTAAAAACACTTGGGTTGCCTCCCAAGAAGCGCTTTAGTTAAAGTCGAAAGCTCAACTTTCCCATGGTCCTTCGTCAATCCGGATCCTTGTGGGGTGTTTTACTTCCCATTGCCACCTCTTGGTCTTTCCTTTGGAATTTTGAGCATTCTCATAAGCATCTTTTCAGAACTTCAAATTCTTATATGCGTACTTGAGATGAGATAGTGATTGTTTGAGTCCAATGTTTGGAGTCTCTTCCAACACCAATTATGGCTTGTGCCCACTTACACCAAATTCCTTAAATTATTCCTTGTGAGGCGAGTTGCTTGGTTGAAATTCCCTTAAGTATCTTACACACCCTTTCGCTTTGAGATTTTTTGCTTCATGATCTTTCAACTCTTGTCTTTGTTGAGGTTCCTTCAAAACTACACCACTCCTCAATGTTATGGAATGAACCTTTTCTCTAGGATTAACTTCAGTTTTTCTTGGCAAGGAACCTTGAGGTCTCTCTGTCAATCGTTTTGCTAATTGCCTCACTTGAACCTCCAAATTTCGAATGGACGTTTCTTGATTTCTGAAATTTGTCCTCGTCTCATTCATGAACCTTTCAAACATATCTTCTAGCTTGGTTGTTCTCCCCTCTAGCGGTTGGTAATTGGCTACCAGCCTTGGTGCTCCTTGATTGCTCCAAGAGAAATTTGGATGGTTCCTCCATCTTGGATTGTATGTGTTGGAAAAAGGGTCATTCTGGGACCTTTGTGAAATAGCCATGTAATTCACTTGCTCGGTTGTTGAGAAGACGAACAGGTTTCCCACTTGGCATTCCACACTCGCATGGTTTGTTGCACAAAATTCACAAGTTAATTAGAAAAGGCGAGTGAAAAATATTTACATTCATACCTCCCAATTGTTTTTGAAGTGCTGAAATTTGAGTAAATAATGCGATGAAGGCGTTAACTTCATGTAGACCCATGATCTTCTTAGGCTCGCTCATTGGGTGTTTGGTAGTTATTATTGGCCATCACCTCAAGTTGTTCTAGAGTCTTGTTATTTAATGCTCCTCCTGCCGCCACATCTACCATAAATTGAATATTTAGTAACAACCCATTGTAGAATGTCTAGACTTTTATCCAAACCGGTAGACCATGATGTGGACATTTCCTTAAGAACTCTATGTACCTCTCCCATGCTTCATATAATGACTCATCATCACCTTGCACAAAAGAGGTAACGTTCTTCCTTATCTTAGCCGATTTTGTTGGTAGAAAGCATTTTGCAAGAAACTTCTGAGCTAATCCGTCCCATGTGGTGATTGTTCTAGCTGGGTGTGACATGAGCCAACCTTTTGCCTTATCTCTTAGTGAAAATGGAACAATCTTAGCCTAATTGCATCGTCAGTCACTCCATCGTGCTTGAACGTGTCACATATCTCTAGAAAACTAGTGATATGCAAAATTGGATCCTCATATGAAGTTCCATCAAATTGGACTGACTGTTCGATCATCTGACTTATCACCAACTTAATCTCAAAGTCTTTTTTTTTTTCTTTTTTTTTTTTTTTTGGGTTACCGACTTAATTTCAAAGTTCACTGCAACAGGTGGCCTTGTAATACCATAATTGCCTTCTTGCATCATTGGTATGACATAATCCCTCAACGTTATATGTACTTCTGCCATGATCTCCACATGCACTACAATAAAAAGTTCAAACTTAAGTATTCACAAAATTTAAGCTTAACTACAAAATAAAAATAAAAACTACAAACAAAAGAACTCAAGCTTAAGACTATAAAATATTTACGATTAACAGCAAAAATGAAATAAAAGCTTCAATTTAGCACCAACTAGATACTATCAATATTAATAATCAACTATCCCTGACAATGGCACCAAAAACATGGTGCGTTATTTCAAATGCATATTTAGCAAGTGCACTAGTCGCAAAAAGTAATAAAGTGATAAGTAGAGTATTGTTCCCACGAGGATAGTGTTACTAAGTACCGATTTCTCTAGTTCAAGTCCTAATTGAAGCAACAATAAATTGGATTGATGGAATATTAACAACTAAATACAAATTAACAACTAATAAATGACAAAGATGAAATTAAAGACAAAACCCAAAATCCAAACGAATCAAACAATGTTAAAAAATGCTAGGGTGTTGATTTCACCTAGATACGCTAACCCGATTCATAGAATCTATTACCCAAGTTCTAATTCCTTGATTGAAAATCAAATTCCCTAAGTTGTTTAGTACTCCTTCTCAGGTTATACCACCCCACCTCTTCTTATTAACCTTCCAAACCCAAAAATTGAAGTTTAATAGTTCAACGTCTTTTAAGCTTTGTGGAATTCTATCTAGATTTCATAGATCGAGTTTATCTATCTCTAGTTTTCGCTCAATCTATGGTATTTATCCCAAAAGGCACATGTAAGTTATTTGTCAGCTTATGAACATAGAGTGGTACTCTCAATCTTATTATGATCACCTCACCTTGTCTTAGCACATTTATTCTGTTTAACTTCCAGTATGACCACCTCATGTTTAAGGTGATCACCTTCCTTTTTATTGGTTATCTGCCTTATCGGGTGAGCACCTCTAAGTCAGAGTGATCACAACATATCTGACAGTTTTATTTGCGTAACACGTGTTATGCTTCTTGAATGCATAAGCTGTTATATTCTCTTTTGAGATATTTGTGTGGTCCATAACACTTGTCAAATTCATATTCAATGTGTTAGAAAGTTTTATTATCTTTGATAGGTGACATCTTGATATTGGAATAAACTTTTATAAAGGTGAATTAAATAAAGTTGTTCTTGCCACTTATCCTTACATTGGTCGGCTGTTTTCCTATATAAACTTTTCTCCATTGCACTTTTTCTTAAGCATGATATTTCCTTGAAAAGTACACTAAAAATTCTTTGAATTTTTACTTTGTTTTTGTCATGTTTCTATGCTAGGTAAAGCTTTAAAATAGCTCTTTCAAAGTACCCAAAATGCGTCCCTGCTCACTATGAGATGTTGAAACGTGTTGAGCTTCTTCCACTGAAGTGCGTCTTCATTTCTGGTCATTGAGAGAAGCTCAAGGCTGACCGTGTTGGTTATGTGTTCTTGTAAGCTCACTATGGGTGTACGTTGTTTAACCAAAGGGTAGAGCGTGAAGCATTGCAAAACAAGGGTGTTTTGGCAGCTGAGGCTTAATCTTTGACTTTGTAATTGAACTGTAAAGTTAACCTAATGGATTAGCTTCATTTTGGACTTGGTCCCATGGTGTAGGCATTTTGCTGAACCATGTAAAAATCTTGTGTGTTTTACTTTGGTTTATGTTTGTTACTTTATGTTTATGTTATTGCTTTATGTTTATGTTTAATGAACTCCTAAAATAAACATAGCAACCATTTCTGCTTAAGTTTTAATTCACTTCATAAATTTAAAACTTTCAGCACATATAACAAATCACTTCTCAGTTTCATTGTGAACAACACACATTTGAATGGTGATCAAGCATCCAAAAGTCACTAAGCAAAGAGATAAACACTCAATCATGAAATTAAAACTCAAAATAAATCAATTTATATAATTTTGAATCATTGTATCAAAGTTACATCCAACCCTAGCAAAACAACTCAGTTCATACTAAAAAACAAGATAAAATAACAAAAACAAGTTGAATCAAGGTGTATCACTGAAAAACAAGCAAAAGATGGAGAAATCTTCTCTAACTGAAGCCCAAATATTCAATAATCTTCTCTTTCCAAGAGCTGCCTGCCAAATGATGAATCAAGACTCTTTTCCCTTCCTTTTCATGTCAATTTATACCCCTCTCACTTAAGGATGAAGCCATAGCAAGCCAAAATGCATTGTTTTATTTTTTTTTGCATCTGACACAGTTTTGCCGCGGCGAAGATCTTTCGGGCCAAATTTGAGCACAACAACATCTGAATCTGGCAAAGTGGTAAACATACGAATTGTTTCCCTTTCAATTATATTTCTACTCATTCAATAATAAGCCCAATCCAAGGTCTATAGATCAGGTTATGGCCCAAATACTGAAACACGTCCAAAGATGTTTTCTTCAGTTCGCAGTGTGCTATTCACAACTTGAAGACATGTTTTCATCCTCTTCCAGTCAGAATTAGGAAAAACCTAAAACATTAAAGTTGTAGCTCTGCTTCTTAGCTTTCAATAGCTTCTAAATTCAGGTCATTCTAAGTTTCCAAGCTCTAGTTACACAATTAACGCTCAAAACCGTCATTTATGCTCAAAATTATCATTTAGGATTGCAGTGCAAAATTAATAGAATTAAGTAACAATTATAGACCAAATTGTATGAGAAGTATCCTAAATCATATTGAAATTCAATGCAAAATCATAGGGAAAAATAGGATTATCAATTACACAGTGGGGGTATTCCTTTTACTTCATCTTTTATGAATTAAAGCCCAAAGATTATTAGATATTGGGTCAAAGAGCCCTAAAATGCCTATTCACATGTACTTCACTTTCTCTAGTTCATTTGGCACCAGCACTTTTGTGCAAAACCATTGATATCATTCTTTTTCATTTCTTTTTTCCATGCTCACAAAAGTGTTGTATTATCAGTAAATTAAAAAAACATATTTGTGATAAATTATTTTTAAAGTTTAGTCTTTTCTGTCTTAGTTTCTTTTAAGTACCCAATTGGTTTCATAATTTTTATGCAATGTGATAAATTATTTTATGTTGGCTTTGAATTATGGATATGATCTGTAATAATAGTTGATGAATTTGTTTCTGTTTTATCAGTTCAGGATTTTTTGTGTTATTTTATTCTATATATGAGAAGCTTTGTTTTGTTTAATCTAGTTTGGAGATTGTTAGATTGATGCATTCATAACATTTGTTATTTTCACCATATTTTAATATTCTTGCCAATTTTCACATTTTTATTTGTTGTTTTTCTACAATTTAGTTAAACATGTTCTGGTGTTTTATGTTTATTGATTTAAATTATTTCGTTGAATGCTACATGTATGCGCACAAGAGAAAAGGAATAATATTTTTGTTTGTGATTAAACTAGTCGTATCCATTATAGGTATGGGAGGCTCATCTGCAAGCCGACCTATGTTGGATGATACAATTTCACCTGCTAAACCTCAAAACTTCACTGAGGCCACAACTAATATGGATGGAAATGCAATTGCTATTGCTAGCCCACATAATGAAGAAAATTATGATAATCCATTTCAAAGGGGAAAAAAAAAAAAAAAAAAAAGAGTTAAGACATTTGCAATTTGGATGAAATTTAAAGAAGTGGTTTTACCTAACGGTAAGAAAAAGGCAGAGTGCATCCACTATAAGGCCAAACTTTAAATTACTGCAACTAGGAGCATTATTCAATTTTCAAGGCACTTGAAAAGGTGTGTGAGGTGAATAGTTTTCATGACGCAATAACATATTAATTTTCCATGTTCAGATTCAAGTGTTTGAGAAAATATGATGCCTACTCTTATAGGTGGCAAGTTCGATATGACAAAGATGAGGGAACTAGTTGCGCATTGTTAGGATAGGTGCACTAGAGCCAATAATATTAGGACATTTGTAATAATATTATTGAATATCAATAAAGGCATAACTTCTATATCATAGCATTCATTTATATACTTATATATATATTGACATATGTCCTTAGAAGGGTTGAATCGTGGCGAGAAAATTAAGTATTTTAAATCTTAATTGTAAAAACCCTCTGATCACATATGGTGGCTATTCTAGAACTATCCGTAGCCCTAGTATTAATTTGAACAAGGACACAGATTATACGGTAAGGCTATTACAGTATTGAACGACCCTACCAAAAAGTAGTGACAGTTCTCATATGTCAAGGTTGTTAGGTGACAACCTGGTGCGACGCATGAGTGCTTGTTAATGACAAGTTAACTGGACTGACCCATCGGAGGATTCCCCACAAGATGGTAATGCTAGTGTCTATGGACTATATCCTCCAATAGATGGTGGTGCATGTGATCCCCCGACTTGAGGTCACTAGAGCGCCATGTATAATTATTGATGTAATTTGACACTAGCCTAATGTAATCCTATTTGGGGTTATTGGTACAATAGTCATTGGTTATATCAAGAGGTACACTATGGTTATGGTGGATCAACAAATGATTCATCACTCCTAGTTACAAGTGAAATTATCTAGCTGAGATATTCAGTTAGGAACTAAAACCGAAAAATCTATGGCCACAATGGAATCGAGTTGGTACTCGAATCCAATCTACATGGTTGTTGATTTGACAACCGAATATAAACATATCAAAGCACAATATTCATTGAGTTGACACTACTTCTGTACTTCAAAACTTGATGAGATAAATGATGATGAAAGGATTTGAATTGCATGGTAACCATATTATTGAAAGGTAGCTACTTCACTGAATCTTTATTTGTTGGGTAATCATGATACCTTGCTAGAGGCCAATTTTGATTGGTGAATGGAGCACTAATTAGTTGATGCTAAATTATAAATCCAGTCACTGCTAACATAATAAAGAGCCTTTTGAACGAAAAGAGTATTTTGGTAATTTTACTATGCGATTAAATTTGTTAAAAGTCGTTGCCAACATTCAATATTTATATTGAAGTTAATTTAGCAAAGTTGTAATTATATTAATATTATAAAACGTCAATATTAATATGGATTAAATATATGGAATACATATATCTAATATAATTAAATATATTTAAATATCCCATTAATTAAATGTATGGATAAATAAATAAATATAAATATTTATTTATTAGGAATATATATTTAATTGGGAAATATTCTATTGCAAAATAGGAAGGTATATTTAATTGGGAAATATCTGTAACGGTCAGCATGGTGAGCCCACTACTAACCGGCCACGAAGTTCACACAGCTCCCTACGTGGCAGGTACTGTTCCCCACTTCCCCCCCCCCCCCCCCCCCCCCCCCCCCCCCCTCTTTTCTTAAGGGATTTCTTTCGCCTCCCCCATGGTTCGAACCCATGCCCAAGGGGCTATAGGCAAATGGGAAGCACCATGAGTACCATCAGACCAGCTACAATTGACTATAGCCCGTAGGGGGACAGTACCTGCCACGTAGGGAGTTGTGTGAACTCCGTGGCCGGTTAGTAGTGGGCTCACCATGCTGACCGTTACATAAAAAGGCGTCTTTTTATTATCACAGCCCGCGGCCCCATACAGGAGTTCTTCGTGGTGCCCACACAGGGCCCACACAGCACCGTGACTCACAAAGCTATCTCCCCCCCCCCCCCCCCCCGCCGGGATTTCTTTCGCCTTCCCCACCACTCGAACCCAAGACCAAGGGGCTATAGTCAATTGGGGAGCATGGTGAGTACCATCGGGCTAGCTACAATTGACTATAGCCCCTTGGTCCTGGGTTCGAGTGGTGGGGAAGTCGAAAGAAATCCCTTAAGGGGGAAGAGAAGGGGGGGGGGGGGAGATAGCTTTGTGAGTCACGGTGCTATGTGGGCCCTGTGTAGGCACCGCGAGGAACTCCTGTGTGGGGCCGCGGGCTGTGACAATAACAAGGTGCCTTTTTATGTAACGGACCGCCTGGCTCTGACACCCTGACTGGCCCGGCCATGGAGTTCACACAGCTCCCTACATGGCACGTACTGTGCCCCCCTTAAGGGATTTTACTTACTTGTGATGGAGTGATTCCACTAGCACTTCTCTTTACCTTTGATAACTTGTCTATTCTCTACAATTTTAACCAACCATGCTGTAAGACTTCACCTCATATAAAGGTAAAATTAACATCTAAAACAAGAATCCTTACCTTAGGATGTTTTAGGTTAACTTCCCACTTCAAACTACTCAAAAAGCCCTCTTGAATCCTTGAAAGATTGAAGGAAAACTTGAGAGGAATGGAGAATGAAGTGGAGAATGAAGGAGGCGGTGGAAGAAGAATGAATGAAGGGTTCACTAAGCTTCAACCCTTTTTAGCTCAAAATATCCTCATTCATTCCCATAATGCCCTTGCTCTTTCTTGGAAATTCCACCTATATCCTTTGATTCATTACAATCACACCCCCATACTAACATATTCTCCATGAAATTTCCTTACATTCTACTCCCCACTTTTCCTACTAATTAGGGGTAGAATGGTCAAATTGCCGTTAGGGAAAAATATCTAAAACTTAACAAATTTTTCAGCCGGCCCGTTGCCGCGGCGAAGAAGCTTCCGTCGCCGCGGCGAAATACTCCAATAGCTACTCCGTGGGCAGCAACACCTCCTTGCCGTGGCGAAGCTTCTTTTTCGCCCCGGCGAATCCTGTAACCCCAAATTTCGCCAATTCTTCATAATTTTCAGGGCAAACACTCAACCAAAGCAACTCATCAATCCAACTAAGGGCCAACCAACCGAAAATGACAACATGCAAGCTCCAATGAGGACAAATCAATAAACATTCAAGCCAATCATCAAATCTTAACTATGTATCTCAAGTGGGGTGTTACAATATCCCATTCCAAAATAAGGACTAGAAATATTCCTTTTCTTAATGGGGAATATTTTATTCCCATTATACAAGGAAAGGAATGGGAGAATTAAATAACAATAAGTTCATTATTTTCTCCCAAACCAAAAACGCTAGCTGCCTATTAAGTTTTTGAGACAGAATTTCTTTGTCTCAATTGCATGTTCTCTCTTCTTGCATCCAAGGACTCTAGGAAACTTCCTTGCATCTGGATTAGCCTCCCCACTTTTGTGTGGACTTCTTAGAGAGATTCCATCTTGAATCGACTAGCGAAAAGTAAATCAAAGAACTGAAGGAGCCTCCAAAGGTAGGTAATAACAACAAACCTTGTATGGGTTGTTTTATTTTATAAACGGATTGAATATATCAGTCTTGATCATGGGATTAACGGGTTAAATTGAATAAAGTTTTATTTTATGTTCTGCTTATTATTCAATGAAAACCCTATAGTGGTATCAGAGCTTGGATTGATATATGTTGTATGTTATTAACATGTTAATTGATTTGATAGAAAATTGCATGTTAGGGTTTTTGTTTCAATTGTTTAAATTGAAATTGATTAAATCTGTTTTTAATCCTATTGATTAGGGTTATGAAAAACTTGAAAATATGGTTGTGTGCGCAGGGCCTACCTGCCCTTGGCCATGTGTGGCTTGTCCCTTGCTGGCCCTTGGCCATGCACGACTTGTCCCTTGTTGGCCCTTGGCCATGCGTTTAAACGCATGGCTAGCCGAGGCCTCTGGCCGTGTGTTTAAATGCATGGCTGGCTGATAATCCGTAAATTATACAGTTTTTATTAGATCTTTTTGTCAGATTTCAGGTACTTTCTAGTGCATTTTGACCTGAATTGTTGCTTAATTCTTTACTTTTCGTGTTTCAGGTTAAAATGGACTTTTTGAGCAAATAAAGACAAAATTTGATAGTTTTGACTCAGAAATTAGCGGATCTCAGAAGATAGGAGAGTTCCGGAGCAGGATAAAGCACGATGAAGCTTGTTCCCAAAGAAGAGAGCCGAGAATCGAAGAATCGAACGAAGAAGCAAGCAGAGTGGCAGTTCTGTAATTTCAGAACTTTTCAAAGAGCTTCGCCCCGGCGAAGAAATTGTCTTCGCCGCGGCAAAGTAAGCCAGAGACGTTTGGGATTTCCTCATTTTTCGCCGCGGCGACAGTCAATTTATTCAGTTTTGTTAAACGCACAGTTTCGTGTTGTGCGTGTTTTGGCTGGGTTTTTGGACTAAGTATAAAAGAAAAACTTAACCTTTTGCCAAGGGGGCTGGAGCTTTTTAGGTTTAGCCATTTTTACACTTTTCTTAGAGGAAAACTTTGAGTTTTCGGATTGTTTAAGAGAGAAGATTCAGATTTTGACTAGAAGATTCATCTTTTGGGGAGATTTCTTATCTTTCATCTCAGTTTCATTATGTTTAACTTGTTTATTTCTATTTTTCGTTTTTGTAGTATTAATTTAGCTATGAACTAATCTTTTATGGGTTAGGGTTTTGATTGTAGTTTGGATTTTAAATGGGTTAAGTATTTGATTGTGTTATTTCCATGTGAATAAGCTCTGGTTGTGTGTTACTCTGAAATTGAATGCTGTATGTGATGAACATGATGAGATTGAGAAATAATTCATGTTAGGCTTCTTGGGTAATCACCATTATAGTATTGGATGCTAGAGATAGATTCAAGAATTAATGAAATCAATTTAGGATTCTTGTGCTTAATGAATTTAGAATTATTAACCTTCAATTTGTTGGGTGCGGAATGTTAATAAGGATGAATAGGAAAACATAGCCC
The DNA here is from genome assembly GCF_008641045.1 of Pistacia vera. Classification (NCBI taxonomy): domain Eukaryota; kingdom Viridiplantae; phylum Streptophyta; class Magnoliopsida; order Sapindales; family Anacardiaceae; genus Pistacia; species Pistacia vera. Next base: position 643,815 of record NW_022195866.1, on the reverse strand, counting down.
AAGAGGGTATGTTTAACATATTAGTGAATTTGATTTACAACCATTGCGCATGAATGTGAATATAGTGTAATTTTAGGTTTAACCCATAAAAATCCAAACGAAGTCAAAACCCTACCCGTTTTGCTTGAATTGATATTCTGTGTTTCATCTTGCTTTCTTAATTAAGATTTAATTCTTTGTTTAATTTCATTGTTGTTTTTCATTAAAATTTGCTTCCACCAATCCAAAGAATTCGATTGCTTCAACTTGATAATGTTAGGAAACTTAGTGCTTTGCTAACAGTCTTCGTGGGAACGATATCCTACCCATCATTTTATTACTTGAGCGACTAGTGCACTTGCTAGTTTTGCATGTTGTAAGAAACACGCATCACTGGCCCCTGTGGAGTGCAAGCAGCTGTCTTGATGCCCATGGCCACATGTGTTTACACGTGACCTGCTATTGGTCACGTACACCCATATGTGACCCTTAACTATAGCCGATCACAAGCCATGCGTAGGGCCATGACAAGCCAAGGTTGCGTATTCACGTGCATAGCCACCCAGATGTTTTTAGTTGCGCAATAACACGTGTAACCTAGTGGGAGAAACTTGTTTGGGGCTTGTAGGGATGTTGCTAATCATTTTTGGTAGCAGCCTGATCAATGAGTTGTTTCTTGCGAGCTTTCGTGTGGAAATTGAAGCGTAAGAGGTCCCTCCCGATATTGCGAGAGAAAGATGTTTTGGGAATTACAAGGTGGCATTTCGAAATTTTTTATGAGCCATAAAATAGAGCAATTGTTGCTTATCTGAACTATTTAGTTTGTTTTTGAATTGGACAGGGAGTAAACTACACATTTTGCAAGTTTAGGGACCAAAGTGAAATTCTATAGAATTAAAGGGGGTAAACTTAATTTACCTGGTAAATTTATATTTGAGTTTTACATGATATGCCATATTTGATTGATGTCTAAATATGCATGGTGTTTGGTACTTGGCCATCGACCTTAGGTTTATTATTTATTATGGGATGAATGCTTGTAACTTTTATAATTATTAAATAGGGCCTACATGTCCTAGCTATATCTTAACTCTCAATGTATTCTCGTCTCATCTAAATCCCCTTGAATGTAACTGAGGTTTCTATTTTATTCAATGTAATTTAGTATAGGGTTATATCATTTTTGTAAAGAAGATGGAGCGAAGGCGTGAAGTGAGTCTCGAAGACTTCAATGAAGTTTTGTAATAAATTGCATGAACCTAGTTGACCTACTAATTCCTCAAAGCTTGGGGAATTTGGTTTTAGATTGGCCATGTACGGACAAATTTATTTGTTACCTTAGAAAGCATGTTAAGGTTGAATGTTTTAACATGCTGAACTATAACATGCTAAAAAGATAATAGAATTGGTGAGACAATAAAATCAAGAACCCTCGATTAAGATATTAAGTCACAAATAACAATATGCCTTCCATCACTATGGGATTAATCAAACCACTGTTCATCGTGGTGTTGTTCGCCCCCGCAAAGGCTACACTTCTACAAGTGGGAGGTTAATTATACATTGAAGTTTTTCCTTAATAGTGATAGGTTCGACTTAACTAGGTGTATTTTGCTTGTTCACCTCCACGAAGATTGATAAATACACTAGAGGCATAGTAGAGTAGTGTACTTAAAGATGCATAAGATGACATGTAGTGTCCAACTCACTGATCCGAAAGTTACACTTGAGGACAGTGGTTGATGCCGTTGGATTGTGTAATCGATTTGTTGGCTTGATTTACATTTGAGTTTAACAATTAGTGCTATTAGATGGTGTAGATTAAATTTTGTTAACCTACCTAATCATTCTATTTTAATATGTTCGCCCCTATGAAGGTTGAAATAGAAATGATGGGATTTCAGCCCATGAGGAAGACCGGCGGGCTTTCTTGAGTTTAATAGTGAGGGCTATTGAACTTGAGTAAAATAGTGGGAGCAATTGATTAATAAAAGGCCATATTAAATAACATAGTATTAACTTTGTTTAAATTTTTCATTTGTAGATTCACTTTCATTATGACTTTATCTATCCTATCATTGAGATCAATCATCGATAATGAAAGTAAGTTCGATGGTATGAACTTCACTAACTGGTATTGAAATCCAAGAATTGTAATAGAGTTAGAAGAAAAGCTGTACATCATTGGTGAACCTATTATGGAAGCGCTTGAACCTAATGCTACTCAGGAAGCAATAGATGCTTATCAAAAGTATTTGGATGATGCCGTCATTGTTCAATGTATCATAATGGCATCATTGAGACTTGATCTGCAAGAGCAACATGAGAATTTGGAAGCTAGTTTTATCATCACAAATCTCAAGGAACTCTTCTAGAAGTGTGCAAGACAAGAGTGATACAAGGTGTCAAAGGCCTTGTATAGATGCCGAATGGTTGAGGGAGCCCTAGTTGGCCCATATGTAGTCAAGATGATTGGCTACATTTAAAAGCTCGAGACTTTGGGATTCATCATGGACGCAAAACTTTCTATAGTCCTTGTTTTGGAATCCTTGCCTGATTCGTTCTCCCAATTCATATTAAACTTTAATATAAATTTTATGGAGAAGACTCTCTTAGAGCTGCTGAGTATGCTGAAGACAACAAAGAAGGACATGAAGAAGTCCAAACCAATGGTACTAGTTGCTATTGCACATGGAAAAAGAAAGGGTAAACAAGGCAAAGGAAAGGCCAAGGCCAATCCTAAGTTCAAGCCTAAGACCTAACATGTCCTCAAGCCTTCTAGAGGTGTGAGGAAAGATGGAAAGGTTGTTTGCTTCCATTGTGGCAAGCCAGGCCACTGGAGGAAACATTGCAAGGCATTCCTAGCAAGTAAGAAGAAGAATTATGCATCTTCTTCTAAAGGTATGTATATGATTGAAATTAATCTTTCTCCTATTGCATCTTGGGTCATTGACACTAGATGTGGTTCTCATATTTGGATTTATGTGCAAGGACTACGATAGAGTAGATCACTCGATCAAGGAGAGGTGGACCTACGAGTTGGAAATGGAGCGTGAGTTCTTGCATTAGCTGTAGGGATTTATTATTTATCTTCGCCTTTAGGCCTTATATTAGATTTCTCATATTGTTATTGTGTTCCTTTAGTTTCTAAGAACATTGTTTTTGTGTCCGCTTTGGGCAATGTATATTAGTGTTTGATAACTAATTGGTCATTATCTTTTAGTTTGGATGGTATTCAATATTGAACTGCCAGATTACATAATGGTCTGTATACTTTAGATTTAAATAATAATGAAATATTCATTCTTGAAAATAAAAAAGTCAAGAATGATGGCTTTAATGAAACATATCTATGGCATTGTAGGCTGGGTCATATGAACCAGACTTGCATCACAAAACTCCATAAGAATGGAGTTTTGGACCTGTTTGACTTCCAGTCTTATGAGGTATGTAAGTCATGCTTATTCGGCAAAATTGTTGGTAAGTGACCATCTACGTGCAGCGGAAAAACGTATTTTAAAACGAAAAAGATCACTTACACATCCCAAAATCCAGGCACATATTATATTGTTTACATGCATAAACTGAAAACGTATAAAAACATATCGGCATAAAATAGACAACCTATACAAGGATCTAGAACACTTACGCATGTTTGAAGGCTCCTTCAAATATCTCTGGATCTGATTTCGCTACTCGATTCAATGTAGAAATGCACTCACGCTGTCCACACGATGACAATCCACAGAACCCTTGATTATTTTGCTAGAATAACCAAGGGCTTCAAGAATCAAGGAAGATCAAGATAAAAAGAATTTTTTTCTCTTACACTAAAGAGTGAAAATGTGAGAGAGAGCTTTGGGTGGCTAGGGTTTCCTTTTTTTTTTTTTTTTTAAGTTTCTTATAATGTTTTAATTTAAGTTGCACTTATATAGTGCAACTAATTAAAACTCTATTCCATTAAGGAATAGCCATGTGCAGCACCAAGAAATGCACTCACGCTGTCCACACGATGACAATCCACAGAACCCTTGATTATTTTGCTAGAATAACCAAGGGCTTCAAGAATCAAGGAAGATCAAGATAAAAAGAATTTTTTTCTCTTACACTAAAGAGTGAAAATGTGAGAGAGAGCTTTGGGTGGCTAGGGTTTCCTTTTTTTTTTTTTTTTTTAAGTTCTTATAATGTTTTAATTTAAGTTGCACTTATATAGTGCAACTAATTAAAACTCTATTCCATTAAGGAATAGCCATGTGCACCAACACAAACTCACCCTTGCAACCAAACACCCTATAATTGGTATTTTAAATTTAAATTTAAATAATAATAATAAAATACACACACACACACACACACACATGTTAAAATTTAATTAATAATAATTCATTTAGATATACATATTAATATACATTCAAATATAATCTCACTAATTTTAATATTGATATTAAAATTAAACATAGGCAACAACCTCAGTAAATTTAATTACACTGTGAGATTACCAAAATACCATTTCGTCTCAAAAGACAAAAATACCCCTCTCATAGACTGATTCTTAAATTGTCTTCTAAGTGTGTAACCAGTAGGCTCCTCATCATATTGGCACTAGGTAGTATAGCGATTAACTCCAATTAATTGTCTCACTACACATAGACCAAGATTGGCCTCTAGCAAGGCATCATGGCCACCCGATAGATTTAGATTTAGGGAAATCGCAGCTTATCAACAGTATGGTTTATGTGCAATCAAATCCTTTCATCATCCGTTATCTCATCGAGGCTGAGGTACAAAAATAGTGTCAACCTCAGATATCCTCGACATGTTTGTATTCAGTTATTGGACCGATGACAAGAATATTAAATTAGATTGAGCAACAACTCAATCCTACTATGGCCACAGATTTAGTGTCAGTGCCATTTATTGAATTACCCAGTGAGAAAACTTTTCCCATACCCAGGAGTGATGAATCTTTTTTCGATCCACCATAGTCTCGATACACTTCTTAATGTAGCCAATCACTACCGTATTGATAGCTCTGAATAGAACTACGTTGGGCTAGTGTCAAACTACACCAATTAGTGCACAAGGCACTCTAGTGATCTCAAGTCTAAGGATCACATGCACCACTATTCGTTAGAGGAATTATTCCATAGACACTGGGGTTACCATCCATATGGAATCTTTTGGTGGGCTTGTCCAGTGAACTTGCCTTTAGCAAACATCCATGCGTTGCACCAGGTTGTCGACAAACAACCTTGACAAGTGAGATCAGTCATGTAATAGCTGCTTTCTACTCAAATACTCATAAAATATACATAATAAAATACATATAAAATAGTATAATAAGTTGGGCCCAAATTTTTCTTTTATTAAACATATACATTCTTTACACAAAATTTGTATCATGTACAAAAGTTATCAAAAACATGGTGGACAATGTAACCACTTCCCCTCGCGTGCCGGCGTCCATCTGACCGTGTCCTCACCTAGATCCTGCAAAACATAGAAAACAACGGGGTGAGCACTAAAACAATGCTCAGTAAGTAAATCCTCTACTCATCTAACCCCGTAACTCTCTCTCTAATTCTTTCCTTACAATGCTCATTTACTCTCTCTCTTATACTTCTCTCTATTTTCTCTTTCTCATAACTCTTTTCTACTAACTCTCTTTTGTAAGTCACGGCCCCATCTTACCAGAGGCATGACCGGGACTCGCTCCCGCTCTCTGTGACTTTTACTCATTCTCAGCCGATCAGACTCGGTTATACATGGATTCAGAACCCTTGGCCATGTGAGTGTATAATCTCTCCCTCGGGTACTCTCGGTATAGCCCTCATCTGCATGTACTCTCATGGGCTACACCACTTTTCTCTCTCATACTCAAGTCGCTCTCTCTCTCTTTGCAGCGTACATGTGGGAATACTCTACCCATTACTCACGGGTTCCCCATTGCATAACCTACTCTACTCTCTTTTCTCTTTTCTTTTAGAGAAGCTCACACTCAAAATACTCTACTCTTTTTCTACTCTTTCTCTAATGCATAATTAATGCATATGGATGATTCATGCTCATTAATGCACTCATGAAATGCAATTATGCCATGTAGCAATAATTAAGGTTCTTTACTCTTACTCATGCCTTTCTCAAGCATTTCATTATACAACTCATGTGCATATACAACTATACTTTAACTATAACTATTCTCTTTTCTTTAATCATCCAAAAATGGGAGAAAACTCCCTCATACTCTCTAGATTCCTGTCAAATAAACTCACTCCCATAAGGTTTGCTCAAAACTCTCTCAAACTTCTATCAACCCAACTCAACATCATAGAAGCTCAACACTTCTCATACTCAAACATATTCAATAATCATAAATAACTACTAATCTCATCTCATCACATCTCAACAAACATAATACATACACATACATACACAATCTCTACTCAAATGAATTCTTAAAGCTCAAATGAATTCTTAAGTCTCAACTTAGGTTGGATTTACTTACTTTGTAATGGAGAGATTTCACTAACACTTTTCCTTTTCCTTAGTACCTTGTCCCTTCTCTACAACTTTAAACAATAAAACCATAAGACTTCAAGATACAATTATAAGCAAATTTATATCTAAAGCAAGAATCCTTACCTTAGGATGCTTTAGATGAAATCTCTACTAAAAATTACCCAAAAGCTCCCTAAAAATCCTTAGAAATCTTGGAAGATTGAATAGAGGATGGGAAGAAAATAGAGAATGAGAATGGCGGTGGACAAGGGTGAAATGAAGGGTTTACTACACTTAATCCTTTGTTAGCTCAATTTACATACAAACTTTCCCATTTTGCCCTTGCTCTTTTTTAGAAATTCCATCTTTACCCTTTAATTCTTCGTAAATACATTCTTATCTCCAACACATTCTCTATTAAATTTCCTTACATTTTACTCCCACTTTTCCTGCTAATTAGGGGTAGAAAGGTCATTTTACCCCTATGGAGAATTCTATAGAAACCTCAAGAAACTTTTCTGCCGTCCTGTCGCCACGGCAAAGCAATTTCCATCGCCCCAGTGAAAACTTACAGAGCCGACACCGCCATTAGAAAGCCAATGTCGTCGCGGCGAAGACTATGCTTCGCCCCAGCGAAGACTGTTCTTCCGAAATTCCTCAAGTCTCAACCAATTTCAAGGTAAACACTCAACCAACTCAACATACCAACCAACCATGACAACATACAAACTGAATTGAAGCTGAATCAATGAACATTTAAGTAATACAGCAAATCTTAACTACGTACCTCAAGTGGGGTGTTACAAGTCATTTCCTTTCGACAGGGTCGTTCAACGCTATGATAGCCTTACTGTATTATCTATGTCCTTGATCAGAATAATATTGGGGCTATGGACGTTTCTAGAATGGCCACCATATATGATCATAGGGTTCTCACTATCAAGATTTGAAACAGTTGATACTCTTGTCACGGTTCTACCATCCTAAGGACATATATCATTACATATAACTATGATTTACACGATATAGAGGAATATGCCTTTTATTGATGAATAAAAATTTATTACAGAGTCAATCTTACAATAATTGATTGGCTCTAGGGCACATACTCTAACAATCTCCCACTTGCACTATATCCAATCATTCATGTATTTAATACTGAATGACCTTAAGTGTTTTTCATGCTTCTCCTATGACAGAGATTGTCATCAGTATGCACTTTAATGATCTATACATCTTTCCTCTCAACCATTTCTCTGATGAGATGAAACTATTTGAGTATGTGTTTGGACTTCTGGTGAGACCGTGGTTCCTTTGCTTGAGCTATTGCTCTATTGTTGTCGCAATAGACATCTATTGGATCAACAATTGTGGAGACCACACCAAGTTCAGTGATGAACTTCTTAATCCAGACCGTCTCCTTGGCCGTATCGGATAATGCGATATACTTAGCCTCCATTGTAGAGTCCCCTACAGTGCTTTGCTTGGAGCTCTTCCAGCTCACCACACTGCCATTGAGACAAAATACAAACCCAGATTGCGAACGATAATCATCTTTGTCTGTTTGGAAACTAGCATCACTGCATCCTTTTACAGTGAGCTCATCTTCCCTTCCATAAACCACGAACATGTCCTTAGTCCCCTTTACGTACTTAAAGATGTTCTTGAAAACTATCCAGTGTGTTAGAGTAGATGCCCTAGAGCCAATCAATTATTGTAGAATTGACTCTTTGTAATAATGTTCATTAATCAATAATAAAAGGCATTTTATTCTATATCGCGTAAATCATTATTATTGCAATATGTATTGATATATGTCCTTAGAATGGTAGAACCGTGACGAGGGTATCAAGTGTTTCAAATCTTGATAGTGAGAACCCTATGAGCACATATGGTGGCCATTCTAGAAACGTCCGTAGCCCCAGTATTATTCTGAAGTAAGGGCACAGATAATACGGTAAGGCTATCATAGTGTTGAACGACCCTGTCGAAAGGCAGTGACTGATCTCACTTGTCAAGGTTGTTTGGTGACAACCTGGTGCAACACATGGGTGCTTGTTGTAGGCGGATATACCGCAGCAAGTTCACTGGACTGACCCACCAGAGGATTCCATATGGATGGTAACCCCAGTGTCTATGGAACAAATCCTCTAACGAATGGTGGTGCATGTGATCCTTAGACTTGAGATCACCGGAGCGCCTTGTGCACCGATTGGTACAGTTTGACACTAGCCTAACGCAGTTCTATTCAGAGCTGTCAGTACGGTGGTGATTGGCTATATCAAGGAGTGTATCAAGACTATGGTGGATTGACAAAGGATTCATCACTCCCGGGTACGGGAGAAGTTATCTCACGGCGCAATTCAGTATATGGCAATGACACTAAAACTGTGGCCACAGTGGGATTGAGTTGTTGCTCTATCCAGATTATAATACGGGTCATTGGTCCAGAAACTGAATATATAATATCGAGAGTAACCGAAGGTTGACACTATTTCTATGCCTTCGTCTCGTCGAGATAACGTATGATGAAAGGATCGAATTGTACGGTAACCATATCGTTGACAGGTAGCTACTTTGCTGAATCCGAATCTATCGGGTGGCCATGATGCCTTGCTAGGGGCCAATCTTGGTCTGTGTATTAGTGAGACGATTAATTGGTGTTAATCGCGATACTATACACTACCGGTATGATGAGGAGCCTATGGGTCACACACATAGAAGATAATTTAAGAGCCAAGAAGAAAGAAGGGCGTTTTCGTCTTTTTAGGCGAAAGGGTATTTTGGTAATTTCACAGTGCAATTAAATTTGCTGAGGTCGTAGCCTTTTATTTAATTTGTTAAAAAATTAAATAAGTGAAATTACGGTTAAATGTGTGTTCGCACATATTTAATTAAATCATCATTATTGATTAAATGTTAATTAAATATTAATTGATTTTAATTAAGATAATGATGAATTAAATTAAAATATCAAATTGGGAGTGTTTGGCAACATGGGGTGTTTGGGTTGGAGCCCAAGCCCATTTCATGTGGGAATAGGGCAACTTGGTTTGCCTATAAAAAGAATAGTGTGTGTGTGTTATTAAAATTCAATTTTTCTTTAATTTTGAAAAAAAACACACAGCCCCTTTTTACACTGATTCCCACGCCCCTTTCACTGTTCCATTGAAAAACAAACATTTTGTTTTTCTTCTTGATTTCTTAAGGCCAAGGAGGATCTAGCAAATCCCTCCTTGGTTCTTGTTGATTGTCTTCGTGTGGACCTCTACGGTTCGATCCTACACTTGGATCGGTAGCAAACACATTCAGAGACAACATTGGTGGAGCCTCCAAACGTGGGTATGAATCTAAACCTTTGGATTTATTTTTCTGCAGATTCTTATTATGCATAAACTGTAAAATCTGTGCCTTGATTTTGGGTTCTAAGGAACGATCCGTGGTTGTAAAATTTTTGTTTTCCGCTGCGCAACCGGGTCGTTTCCTAACACAGTGATGCTCACCTGGATCCGATTGATATCTACTACAAGTACTTAATGCACATGAGACATCAATCCGAGTACATAACATGACATACATGATGGATTCAATTACTGACGCATATGGGATCCTCTTCATTCTATCTCTCTCATCGTGTGTTTTAGGACACATATCCTTGGAGAGATAGACACCATGTGACGTCAGAAGAAATCCTTTCTTGGATTCTTGCATACTGAATCTTTTCAGTACCTTATCAATGTATGTACTTTGACTTAGGCCAAGCAACCTACGTGATCTATCTCAGTAGATCTTTATTTCAAGGATGTAGGCTGATTCTCCTAAGTCTTTCATGGAGAAGCACTTGGATAAGAAGTCTGTACCGACTACAAGTTCGGTATATAATTCCTGATCAGAAGTGTGTCATCGACATACAACACCAGGAATGCCATTGCGCTCCCACTTACCTTTTTGTAAACACAAGGCGCATCTTCATTCTTAATAAAACCGAATTCTTTTACGGCTTCATCAAAATGAATGTTCCAGCTCCTTGAAGCTTGCTTTAGTCTATAAGTGGACCTCTGCAACTTGCATACCTTATCAGCTTGACCATCAAGAACAAAACCATCGAGTTGTGTCATATACACATCCTCTTCAAGGTTTCCATTCATTTGTCAAATTTCATAGTCATGATATTCAGCAATCGCAAGCATAATCTAGATGGACTTAATCATGGCAACTGGCGAAATGGTTTCTTCATAGTCAATACCATGAATTTGTTTGAAACCTTTGGCAACTAGTCGTGCCTTATGAGTGTGCACCTTGCCATCCATGTTAGTCTTCTTTTTGAAGACCCATTTACACCTTATGGGTCTGACGCCTTTAGGTGGATCCACCAAAGACCATGCTTGGTTCTAGTACATGGATCCATCTTAGATTTCATGGCTTTAAGCCATTTAACAAAATCTGGATCCAATATAGCGTATTCGTAGGCTCTGGTTTCATTGTCTTAGTAGACCAGTACGTCACCATGTTCATTTATGAGAAAACCATATCTCTCGGGCTCATGATGTACTCTCCCAGACCTACGTAGCTTCGGTGTTACTTGAGGTGGTTCACTTTGATCCACAGACTGTGGAGTAACCTCCTCACGATGTTCAACCACTTCTTGTGGCACATCTTCCCGTCCTTGGTCTAATGTATCTTGCAGTTCCAGAACTTCATCGAGTTCTACTTTTCTCCTACTAGTACCTCTTAAAAGAAATTCCTTCTATGAGAAGACACCAGTACAAGCGACACAAATTTTGCACTTTTCTGGATGGTAGAAATAATACCTTTTGGTCTCCTTAGGATGCCCCACAAAGATGCATTTGTCAAATTTCAGGCTCAGCTTGTTCGAAGTCAACTTCTTGACATAAGCTTTACAACCCCAAATCCTTAGATAAGACAAGTTGGGCTTTCGCCCACTCCATAGTTCATATGGAGTCTTATCTACAAACTTTGACGGCACATGGCTTAGTACGTGAGTCGCAGTCTCGAGGGCATAACCCCAGAATGATGCGGGTAGATCACTAAAATTCATCATGAACCTAATCATATCAAGTAAGGTCTTATTCCTCCTTTCAGACACACCATTGTGTTGGGGTGTGTACGGAGGGGTGAGTTGTGAAACTATCCCACATTCCTTCAGGTATTCAGAAAACCATGAGCTCAAGTATTCACCTCCTCAATCTGACTGAAGAGCCTTAATACTTTTGCCCAACATATTCTGTACTTCATTCATGAATTCTTTGAATTTATCAAAGACTTTAGATTTATGTCTCATAAGGTAGACATATCCATATCTACTGAAATCATCAGTAAATGTGATGCAGTAGGAATATCCACCCCTGGCTTCAATTGTTAGTGGACCGCATACACCACTATGGATGATGTCTAACAGTTCAGTAGCCCTTTCACTTTGTCCTGTGAAAGGAAACTTGGTCAGCTTGCCTAAACGGCATGACCCGTATACCTCGAATGACTGAAAGTCAAAAGGGGCCAAAACTCCAATCATTTGAAGTTTTGTAATGTGAGTCTGATTAACATGACCCAATCTACAATGGCAGAGGTATGTATGGTTTTGATCACTATGTTTAGCTTTCTTAGTTTCAACGTTGAGAATATCCTTATTGTTTAAATCAAGAACATATAATCCGTTCTAAAAATAAGCCCGTGGGCAAAGATAAACAATAAGTCCCCATAGCAAATGTAGCCACACGTGCTCCATTTCCAACTCGTAGGTCCACTCCTCCCTTAGCAAGCAATCTACTCTACCTTAGTCTTTGCACATCAGTACAAATGTGAGTACCACACACTGTGTCAATGACCTAAGATGTTGAAGGGGAGAAGTTAATCTTAATCATGTACATACCTGAAGTTGAAGCGCCTGACTTCTTCTTGTTCGCAAGGAAAGCCTTGTAGTGTTTCCTCCAGTGGCTAGGCTTGCCACAATAGAAGCATACTACCTTCCCACCTTTCCCAACACCACCCTTAGGCTTGAGAGCATCCTGTCCTTTGGGCTTGGGCTTGGGCTTGTGATGAGAATGCAAAATGTCATATTTACCCCCCTTAATGTCTAGTCTTTTATACTTATTCGGTTCCTAAATGTACTCATTATTATTTTATTTTGATTTGCAAATGGAGGCGTTAAATGCAAAACAAAACTAATTAGGTGAATTCGGACAATTTCGACATTCCTTCATAATCTGAGCATAACTCTCTCATCCGAGCTCCAATTGAGATGATTCAAAGTGTTGTGTACACCAAGAAAGATATCTACAACTTTCATGTTTTGAGTTTGGAGAGATACTCACTGCATCAAGGTTGGAATTGGGCTTCAAATCGACACATCTACATTGCTGACGTTCTGGAACATTCTGTCTTGTCATGCAAGTCAAATATGAAGTTTACTATTGGAAGTTTTGAAGATCTGGTGCATGAAAGTTATAGCTGGAAACACCACTTTCCTAGTTATATTAGGACTTTATTTTATTTTCAATCAATCAGATTAGGATAAATGTTATTATAGGATATTAGAATATTTTTAGGAGATTTAGTAGATTAAAAAGATTTGAATTGGATATTTTAAAGGAGAGAGAGAGATCAGACTGAGAGATTACACACGCCTCTCTTTCCTCTCTTATGAAATTTTCTCTTTAGAGTTTTGATTATGGTCATGAGCGGCTAAAACTTTTATAACTTGGTCGAAGGAAATGGAGGCCTCGGAATCAATAAAACTGTGAGATCTAATATTTTTTTTTTTAGTGTTCAATATATGTTTTGAGTATTGGATATTCTTCTATGCCTATTTTCATTATTGTTTCATCTAATTACTAGGAGGCCTACTAGTTTATTATTTGTTGCAATCTACTGCTAAGTTAGATATCAAATCCGTAATTGTTTGATCACTCTAACTTGTGAGTAATTAAGGTTTAAGAATTTGCTACGTCAAGAATTATTATATCTTAAGAAGAACATTCAACTAAATTAAATACAACCGCTTGTGTTTGTGTTGTTCAGCTTCATCGATTTCTCTAGCCCTTAAGGCTGCTACTAGATTAAACCTTTAGCGCTTGTCTAGGGTTGTTTAGTTGTAAGATTAATAAGATCGCTTGTTTCCTAATTAACTACAACTAAGGAGAGATAGGAAAATAGTTTTAACAGTGAATACTCAAAGTATGAATTGATATATACTTGCATCGATGATCAGTTGTAAAATTCCGATGGTGGATGTTGACTTAGACCAATGTTTGTTATTTTGATTGATTAATTTGAATTGTTTTTCCTGAAATTGTTTCCGTTTTACTCAAACCCCCACCC